>NC_057801.1:851181716-851192506 GCF_018294505.1 Triticum aestivum | reverse complement strand
TGTGGCGTAAAACAACCGAAAGGCAACAAAAATGGAATATTATCTATATATATATATATATATATATATATATATATATATATATATGTTGGTGCGACATGTAATTACCGTGACGGCGTCGAGCTCAGCCAAAGATGAAGGCCCACCTAGCGCAATTGAGACTGAGGACGGGCTGCTATGAGCGGGAGCGGCTGCGAGAGGAGGCCCGGTTGCTTGAGCAAGTGATGGTGCGATGGTGTTCGTTGTTCATGGAGTTGCTCCCGACGAAACAGGGCATCGGGAAATCATGTACCATCTTGTCTGGATTTTCCTTCGCCCAGTTGATGATAACTGGAACCAAGTTAGTAGTGAAATCATTTCTGCAGACAGTTACAGCTGCATTGACTGCCTGCTGTAGCAACTCATATTTTTTCTCGGCTGCTTTTTTCGCGTCCTCAGCTGCTTTTTTCTCGACCGCAAGCTTGACCTTCGCGTCGATGTCCGCCTGACTAAACTTATTTTTCTGCTTCTTGGCCTCCGGGCCATCGTTGTAAAACACCTTCCACGTGGCACCGTCTCCAGCGCCGTGCACATGTCCATATTGCGGCCGCTGGTCCAAAGGGAGTCCCTTAAGTTCGTTCAATGCCCGGTTGAGAGGGGTGTCCCACTTGGGCCTCATCGGAGAAGTAGGGCTTTCCGCTGCAAGCCGATGTTGCTTCTCCAGTAGTCTAATCAATTTCCTCGTGATCTTGTCCGTGTAAAAAACCTTTTTCTCGTTGTCCCACTTGTAGCGGGCCTTGATGAAGTCATGCTCCAAGGGGTTGGTGAACTTCGCGAAGGGGTCTGGGAGACCCGCGACTTCACGTTCCGCGTCCTCCTTATCCCATATGGGCCTTTTACCGAGGTAGCCACGGCTTCCGAGGCGAGTCTTCCCCGTGTTCCTTTGCTGAAGGCTTTTGAATTTTGCAGCCTTAGCCTTGGCTGCCTCGGTAGCGCAAGTGTCCTTGAACTTTTCGAACTCCTCTTCCGTAAGTGTCGGATTTTCCTCCAGAATCTTGGACAGGGGTTCATCAGCCTCAATAGCTCGTTTCACCCTCCCTTTCCAGGAGGCCAAATCATTGCTGAATATGCCCATGGCGTGATTGTTAATCTTTTTCATCTTCGGATCATCCCATGGTTGTTCTATGTTATCATCCCGGTCGGGGAACTTGAATCTCTTGTGCAACTTCGTTAGGAGCAACTGCGTGAAATGTTCTTTAGTCCTTAAGTCATCGTTGTTGATGCTCGCGCATTCTCGTAGGATGCATCCTACTTGGTTCCTGCCGGTGTCAAAACCGGCGGATCTCGGGTAGGGGGTCCCGAACTGTGCGTCTAGGCGGATGGTAACAGGAGACAAGGGACGCGATGTTTTTACCCAGGTTCGGGCCCTCTCGATGGAGGTAAAACCCTACTCCTGCTTGATTGATATTGATGATATGGGTAGTACAAGAGTGGATCTACCACGAGATCAAGGAGGCTAAACCCTAGAAGCTAGCCTATGGTATGATTGTTGTTTTTTTCTACGGATTAAACCCTCCGGTTTATATAGACACCGGAGAGGGCTAGGGTTACACAGAGTCGGTTACAATGGTTGGAGATCTACATATCCGTATTGCCAAGCTTGCCTTCCACGCCAAGGAAAGTCCCATCCGGACACGGGACGAAGTCTTCAATCTTGTATCTTCATAGTCTTGGAGTCCGACCAATGATGATAGTTCGGCTATCCAGACACCCCCTAGTCCAGGACTCCTCAGTAGCCCCTGAACCAGGCTTCAATGATGACGAGTCCGGCACGCACATTCTCTTCGGCATTGCAAGGCGGGTTCCTCCTCCGAATAATTCATAGAAGATTTCGAACGCCAGGACAATGTCCGGCTCTGTAAAATAAATTCCACATACCACCGTAGAGAGAATAATATTTACACAAGTTCAATCTGCTGACGTATTTCGTGATATGACGTCACACCACGGCCAAGCCTTTACTCTAATCGTTTTTATTGTCCCACCTCAGCGCGTTTAGCGAAGCGGTTTCCTTGGCACGTCTTGTCAAAGCAGAGATCGTGTCCCCTTATTCCGGGATTCTCATCAATACGGACGTGGGTAACCCAACCGCGCCCGTTGGCACGCCCCCTCCATCGAAGGCGAGTCCCAAACGGTTACGGGGACAGCTCTTGGTATTCAACCTCTTTATAACGAGACCAAGGCGTGTTACTTTCCTTCAATCTTCAATCGAATCCGCCCCTCGCCCCAAGTTCCAACACCCAAGGCTCCAGATTCAGGCACTTCGGACCTTCAACAATGTCCGGCTCCGACCTACAGGGCCGGTGGATGCCCTCTTCCGTCACGGAAGAAGATGTGCTAAAGCTGAGAGACGCCAGGTATCTAACCGGCGAAATTTCGCATAGGCTGCCCGTCCAAGGGCAAGTCATTCCCACTCCCGAGCCTGGTGAGAGTGTGGTGTTCGTGTCTCACTTCCATCGGGGTTTAGGCTTCCCGATGGATCCCTTCGTGAGAGGGCTCATGTTTTATTATGGGCTGGAATTCCATGACTTGGATCCGGAGTCCATCCTCCACATCTCATCGTTCATTGTTGTACGCGAAGCCTTCCTCCACACCACTCCTCACTTCGGATTGTGGCTCAAGACCTTCAACGTGGAGCCGAAGATGATCGAGGAGCGGCAGGGAGAGTGCGGAGGGGCAGTTATAAGCAAGAGAGCTGACGCTCCGTGGCCCGAGGGCCTTTTTCAGAAGGAGCTCGGTTTGTGGCAACAGGAGTGGTTCTACATCACTGCTCCCAGGGGCACCAGATGAGTGGTGCCGCCTGCCTTTCGATCGCCACCCCCCCCCACAACGGCTGGCGTCATGGGTCAACAAAGGGCTTGACTGGGGGCCGTCCAAGGACGTGCTATTATTGCAGGGCCGCATTCGAGACCTCCAAGAGAGGGAGATCAATCTGGTTGTTCTGGCGCAGGTCATGCTGATTCGGCACCTTCTGCCCTGCAAACATCGCCCCCTTTGCCTATGGGAATTCAATCCGGAGGGACCACGAGCTCTCCAACACTTCATGGGTGCGACGCTCATGGAGATGTATAAGCTGTTCTTCGGATCACAAGAGATGTGTCTGGACCTGACCGAGGACACAGGCCTGAGCTGCAATCGCCCGGATACTCAAGTAAGTAGTCCTGTGCTCGGACATGCTGTCCATACATTTATCATACACTTTCCTTTTAACCAGCTATCCCTTGAACAGGAGTGGATAGCAAAGGTAAAACTGATACTGTGTCCGGCCCCCCTCCCTGAGTCCACGCCGGATCCTGTGTTAATCAAGATGCTGGAGGCTGTGCCTTCGAAAGGGGGCGAAGGGGAAAATAGGGAAACTACCGCCTCGACTAAGGAGGCTCTTAAGAAAGGGGGGATCCAGAATCCCTCCTCCATCGGGAGAAGAGGACCGCATCTGAAGATCCGGAGGCCAAGGCCTCAAAGCGGGGGAAGAAATCCTCACCAGAGGGTCCTGCACCGGGAGAAGCCCCGGCCGCACTATTTCCCCAAGGGAATCAGCCCTCCAGCGAGCCGTAAGTAGAAAGGGGAGTTTCGTAATAAGGGACATCCTTGTTTTTATTTCTGAAGATAACCTAAGTTTTACCTTGTAGTTCAGATCTCAGCCCTTCTCAGCAGAGCTCATCTTTGGGGGATCTTCGTCCAGAGATGATGGAGAGCAAAACGCCTCCATCTTCCGCACCGTCAGGCGGGGCGGATGACCCTGAGGTGTCGTCGCGGAGGGTCTCCCTGAGTCCGGCGGGGCCGGAGAGTACGGCACCAACTGGTGTACGGCCGGAGGAGTTGAAGGATCTGCTCGGGCGGGCGTCTATCTCAGAAGATCATGGTACATTAATGAGTACGGTGATTGAAAGGATTTCATCCGCTGAGAGCGGGTTGCATGAGGCCGTCAGAAGTTTACTGATGGGGTTTGAGGTGCACGAAAATGATATACCTTTTGACAGCTTTGCAGATAGAATGCGCCCTGTATAGATAGTAGCCCCTGAGACTCGGTACGTTGTCAAAAAGCGACAGCGTGCCGAGGATCACAATCCCAGTTATAAGATGTCGCCCTTCCTATTCAGGTGGCGGAGCGTTCGGTGGCCAGCCGGACTGATAGAGTTGCCGAACTGAAGCGACAACTTGACGTTGCGGATGCGGACATCGCGCTAGTCAATAACGACTTGACGAGTCACAAGGTATGTGGCTTCTCTGCGGACACCTTGTAAGGGAGCTTGACGCCCGTGCCTTACAACATGTATGCTTAATGTAGATGGCGCCGCTGCTATGGAGGACCTTCGGGCGGAGCTTGCCCGAGCCAAGGAGCAAGCCAGAAAAAGTAATGCGGTTGCCTTGAAGGCGGCCGAAGAGCTAAAAGCCGAACAGGCTGCTCACTGCCGAAGCAGGGAGGAAATGGCCGAAATGGCCGTGAAGCTGAAGGATGCTACCGACCGCTATGAGTTTCTTGAAGGAGAACGCCGAGCGGAGCAAGAGGACCTGAAGAAGGCCACCGCCGAAGCCAAGGATGCCCGCTCCGCGATGAGAGCTATAAAGGAGGAGCTACGTCAGGCCGGTGATATTGCGGCTGGAAAGCCCTTTCTGCTGCGTAGGAAGTTCACGGATCCGAAGTATGCTCAGTTGGACCAGTTGTGGGGTGCGGAGGATGCTTATCTGAATTTGGCGGCGAGTGCGGCGGACGCAGTCGCACACTTCCGAGGCCAAAAGGATCACGAAATGGAAGAGCTTTTTTTGTCTCAATTCCATAGTCCGGAGCGTCCACTTCCATTGACCGATCGGTTGGCTGAGTGGGCTGAGCTGAATAGGTTGTCCGGACTTGCCATGAAGGATGTTGTGGCTCATCTGTGGCCGAAAAGGCCCGAGCCGAAGAGTTATTTTGGCTTGGTGCAGCAATTCCTTGATGCGGTGCCGCATATCAAGGCGATGAAACGATTGGCATGCATAGAGGGTGCACGGATGGCTCTTGCCCGTGTCAAAACATACTGGACAGAGATGGAGGCCACCGACGTTGCATCCCGGGATTTGGACAGAAGCCGATTAGCAGCCGAGCACTATTTTGAGGAAGTCCTGCAGGGCGCTCGTTTAATAGAGTCGCAGTGCTCGAAAAACGTCATGTTCAAATGAAATGTATGATTTGTGAAACCATGTTTCAAATATATAATATAAGGGCTTTTTATACTTGTGCGTTCAAGTATTGAAATACCTCCTGTGCGGCTGTTAATGTATATGTATATATAACCTGAAAGATGGCAGTCTTTGGCTTCAGCCCCCACGCACATAGTGCGGGGGTGTTTGCAAAAAGGCGCATTTTCACACTTAATCCAACGTCTTGGTCCTATGAAGGAGGCGATAGCGTAGCAAACTAGGCAACCGGACTATAATGCTTTATCACTTTCACTTAGCCATATGAGTTCGATGGTGGGGCTACTATATAGCCCCTAGGGGCACCGCGCTCTCCGAATTTGGGGCGCGTGTGTGCCTGACTGGGAAACGGTCCTTCGTCAAAGAGGAGGAATTATAAACATTCCGGTGGTCGATCGAGTGGTTGACCAGTCTCTCGCTATATCATGACAGTCAGTTTTCGGCTTTCTCTACTGAGGTGCTCACCAGGCCGAACCGGGGCACAATCGAAGTAGTTCTCCTGGTGCCGCGTTAGCTGATAGAACGGAACGTAAGGCGGCAAAACACAGGAGCCAGGCAAACCCAACATTTTACCAAAGACATGATTCGGAGCTTATGCATATAAGGCCTAACTGGAGACGCCGCACACTCCCTAAGGTATTCGGTCTTTATGAAAACATGCAGAACAATGCCCTAAGCCCCTAGTGTCCAGGTACGCGTGAAAACTTCTGACGCAGCCGATGCCAAAACGCCAGCCTCCTCCTCGGTTATGGTAAGAAACGGGGGGATGTGTATCAACAAGAGACAGTAAAAAAGGTTTACGCAGGGTCTTAATCTGAAAAGAATCCTTGCAACGGGTCCCTGCTGCACGTCTGCGCCCGTGTCTCCGTTGTGCTGTATCCTGGACGGGTGTAGCACGTTGTTCATCTGTAAAAGAGAAGAACTTAGTTTGAAAAAAGATCGTGCGAAAAATGTATTTTTTAAAATAAACAGAATATGATTCAAAAAATGAATAAAATTGAGCTTTATTGGCTCTTATTGTACATGCGTGCAGCCCCTTGTAAAGGGGTACGCGACTGGTAAGCCCCTTGTTTATTTATACCGGAATCGCCTAACCGTGTCCGGGGTCTGAATGACCTGTTTAGGGGCTTTGATCAGCAAAGCCGGATTAGTGTGTAGCTGTCAAGGCAGTCTCACGTTCTTCCGTAGTCGAGGAACACTCGAAGTTACCCTTTAATGAGATGATGCCGCGTGGACCGGGCATTTTAAGTGTAAGAGACGCGTAATGCGGTATTGCGTTAAAGCGGGCGAATGCTTCGCGTCCCAATAGTGCTTGATAGCTCCTTTTAAATGGGGTGAAGTGGAAGACTAACTTTTCTCGACGGAAGTTGTTGGATGAGCCAAACACGACTTCTAGTAGTAGACAGCCCGTACAATGGGCATATGGGCCTGGCATCACTCCTTTAAAGGAAGTGTTGCTATGGCGAATTTTGGTTGGGTCTATCCCCATTCTGCGGATTGTGTCCTGGTATAAAAGGTTTAGATCACTGCCGCCGTCCATTAGGACTTGTTTAAATTGCAGTCGGTTGATTATAGGATTGAGTATCAAAGAAGTCCATCCTGCGTTTTGGATACTTCTGGAGTAGTCCTGATGGTCGAAGGTGATTGGTTTCGACAACCAGTGTTGGGACTCCGTTGGGGTAGACCGTGCGGCGCGTACTTTAGTGGGTGCCGCTCTATTTTTCCCTTTTATCACTTGAAGTGAATTCACTGTTTTGACCTCTTGTGGGAAATTCTTTTGTTTTCCGGTGCTCTGCTTGTGGGGTTCGTCATCGTCCTCACTTGGTGTGTCGAGCCCCTTGTGTTCGGCGTTAAGTCGGCCTGACTGCCTGAAGATCCAACAATCTCTGTGGGTATGGTTTGCAGGCTTCCCAGGGGTACTATGGATTTGGCATATCCTGTCCAAGATTTTGTGTAGGTTGGATAGCTCGTCGCTATTGTCCTTGAGAGGCAGTGTTTTGTTGTTCTACCGAGAGCTTTTGAACCCGGCGTTGACTGTCGTGCTCTTTGGGCCATTTTCCTTAGTCCGGCGCTGGTCCTTTCTGCGTCGTGGTTTCCCATTTCCATCCCTGACCTCGGATGTACTTGGGTCGCTGGTCCTGCATCTTGCCAGCCAGCTATCCTCTCCCGCACAAAAGCGGGTCATGAGGCTTGTTAGTGCGGCCATTGTTCTTGGCTTTTCCTGGCCGAGGTATCTGGCGAGCCATTCGTCTCGGACGTTATGTTTGAAGGCTGCCAAGGCTTCAGCGTCCGGACAGTCGACTATTTGGTTCTTTTTGATGAGGAACCTGTTCCAGAATTTGCGGGCTGACTCTCCAAGCTGTTGAGTTATGTGACTTAAATCGTCTGCATCCGGAGGGCGGACATAAGTCCCCTGAAAATTTGCCCGAAATGCATCCTCAAGCTCTTCCCAACTTCCAATGGTATTTTCTGGGAGGCTTTTGAGCCAATGCCGGGCTGGCCCTTTGAGCTTGAGGGGTAAGTATTTTATGGCGTGGAGGTCATCTCCTCTAGCCATATGTATGTGTAGGATGTAATCCTCAATCCAGACTCCGGGGTCTGTTGTTCCGTCGTATGCCTGTATGTTTACGGGTTTGAATCCCGCTGGAAATTCATAATCCAGTACCTCATCGGTGAAACATAGGGGGTGTGCGGCGCCCCTGTATTTGGGTGTGCTATTATTTTCGTATACTCGACGTGTTGTGTTGCTTTCTGGAGCTTGCTTTCTTGGCCCATAGATGGACCAGACCGGGCCTTCCTTTTTATGAGGATCCTTATGTTGATCGCGTGCCGGTTTGTGTGCGGCGCCGCTTGCCGCTCTTTGTTTTTCATGTGGTCGTCTATCCGACCGGCCGGCCTCTTTGTTTTTTGACTGTGGGGGCTCTACGGCCTCCTTGTCAAATTCGGACAACAGCTTGCGCTTCGGGTAGCTCTTTGCTTGCTGACTATCACCGTATTTGTCTGCGGTCTTGAGTACTTTGCTCCATCTCATTCTGAGTACGTCTTCCGCTGTTTTGAGCTTCCGCTTCTGCTTCTTCAGACTTCTTGCAGTGGCGACGAGCCTTTTGTGGAGGTTCTTCTGCTCCGACGATGTGTCCGGCGTGAGTTCATCCGGACTGTTGTTTTCGTCGGGGATGGGTTGCTTCTCCAATTCATCCTGTTCGGATGGTTGCTTGGGGGTATGTTCGTCGTCCACTGGTTCTCCCTGCTCTATGGCTAGGTCATTATCGAGGTGGGACTTTGGGCGGCGTTTGCGTCGCCGTTTCGGCTATATTTTTGGGGAATTATCCTTCGCAGCGTCCCGTTGTTCCTCGTTTTCGCTTCCTTTAGGTGTATCCACCATATATACATCGTGAGTTGGGGTGGCCTTCCAGTGCCCTGTGGGCGCTGGTTCTTGGTCGTCTCCGACATCGTCGTCCATACCGTCGATGTATTCGGAGTCGAAGTCTAGCATGTCGGTTAAGTCGTCGACAGTGGCTACAAAGTGGGTGGTGGGTGGGCTTTGAATTTCTTCGTTGTCCGCATCCCAACCGTCCTGACCATAATCCGGCAAGGGCTCTCCTGATAAGGAGAGATACTTTAGCGAATTCAGGATGTGCCAAAAGGTGAGTGCTGAAAGATGTCCGCAGCGGTGAACTCCATGATCGGCGCCCAATCGGATTCGATTGGAAGGGGCGCGTGAGGTTCGGAGTCCAGTGAGGAGTCCGGCACCTTGGAGTCACGAGCTTCGCAAGGGACAGAGTCCATCGCCGTAGAGGTAGCAGCCCCCGAGGCGGTGTCTAGCCACCCATCCTCGATCGGCGCAGTCGGCTCCGGGTTAAGGGTCGGAGCGGAATCTTGTGCGGCCTCCAGGGCACTGTCCGGCAGCAGAGCTAAATCATGCCCATCGTGATAGTGCGGCGCGCTCGGCTGTGGCTCGAATCCATCGAAGATCAAGTCTCCGCGGATGTCGGCCGTATAATTCAAACTTCCAAATCTGACCTGATGGCCAGGGGCGTAGCTTTCGATCTGCTCCAGATGGCCAAGCGAATTGGCCCGCAGTGCAAAGCCGCCGAATACAAAGATCTGTCCGGGGAGAAAAGTATCACCCCGGACCGCGTCGTTGTTGATGATCGAAGGAGCCATTGGGCCTATGGGCGACGACACAGAGGAACTCTCAATGAAAGCACCAATGTCGGTGTCAAAACCGGCGGATCTCGGGTAGGGGGTCCCGAACTGCGCGTCTAGGCGGATGGTAACATGAGACAAGGGCACGATGTTTTTACCCAGGTTCAGGCCCTCTCGATGGAGGTAAAACCCTACTCCTGCTTGACTGATATTGATGATATGGGTAGTACAAGAGTGGATCTACTACGAGATCAAGGAGGCTAAACCCTAGAAGCTAGCCTATGGTATGATTGTTGTTTTTTTCTATGGACTAAAACCCTCCGGTTTATATAGACACCGGAGAGGGCTAGGGTTACACAGAGTTGGTTACAATGGTAGGAGATCTACATATCCGTATTGCCAAGCTTGCCTTCCACGCCAAGGAAAGTCCCATCCGGACACGGGATGAAGTCTTCAATCTTGTATCTTCATAGTCTTGGAGTCCGACCAATGATGATAGTTCGGCTATTCGGACACCCCCTAGTCCAGGACTCCCTCAGTTCCCATAGCACTTGCGAGGTTATTCCGGCTCTAATGGCTCAAACTTGACAGGTGACATCTTTGTGATCACAAGTCGTCCAATCCCTAGTTTGTTAGGTTTTCGTATCCTCTGCTTCTTATGCTTCCTCTTTTCGGTAGCGGCATCGGGGTCGGTACCTTCCCCGCCGGTACCGTCCGCACCGGTCTCGGTGCCGCCATCGGTGCCGGCGCTGTCGGTGTCGATGTCGGCGTCAGTACCATCATCGAGGCCGACCTGCAAACCTTGCTTAGCAGTCAAATAGTCGAGGTACTCTTGTTCACCCGCATAATCCATCTCGTCTGCATCTTGGTCAGAAGGCCCAGTTTCTTCGTTGTTCGACATGTTTCCTATGATTAAGTGTCCTCATTTATTTCTAAAAGTATGAATAAATGAGAAATGACATAAAAACAAATCTATGTGCCAGCACTCGATATGCCAACTATATAGCACAAATCATGCCTTTATTCACGGGAAATTTCGGCATGACCTTTGCTAAAAAATGGACATATCGAGCGCCTGAAATTCAACGGAACGGAAATGAATCAACATTCCAGCGTAACATAGGCCACTCGGATCATTTTCCAAACATGACATGTCCAAAACATGACATATGCACATATCACATGTCCAGTTCAAATTTGCATATAAATTCAGCTAATTTTGAAACCTAGCTAAATTCATAACTAAATAGATAACCTAATTAACATAACCGAAGAACCCTAGTAGAGAGAGGGGGGGTTTACAGAGGGTGCAGGGGCGAGGAGGCAGGCCCGGCGACGGCCGGGAGGGGAGAGGAGGGAGGCAAGGGCCGACGGGTCGGGGGCGAGCGCGCCGGGGTCAGGGGCGAGCGCCGGCGCCGGAGTCGGGGGCG
>NC_057801.1:851176702-851181255 GCF_018294505.1 Triticum aestivum | reverse complement strand
CCGGCACCGGGGTCGGGGTCGAGGGCCGGGTCGGGGGCGAGCGCCGGGGTCGGGGGCTAGCCCCGGTGCCGGAGTCGGGGGCGAGCGCCGGGGCCGGGTCGCGCGCGGCGGTGCGACGGGGGAAGAGAGAGTGAGGATTTGGGGGAAAAAGGCGGGATGAAGCAGGGCGAGTGAGAATTTTGGGTTAAGTGGACGTAGCAGTAGTGCATTAGGTCAAAAAGCGCTGCTACTAACTTCAGTAGCTGTAGCGATTTAGGCAAAATTCTCTACTACTAACTTTAGTAGCTGTAGCGGTTTATGCAAAACGCGCTGCTACTACTGTCGCTACTGCCAGTTTTCCTTTTTCTTTTCCTTTATTTTATCCCACTTTTATTTCCCGAGGGCAGTGAACGAAGGGAGGGCGATATATATTGCATCATTTGACGGTTAACTATGTATGCAAAATAGGAACATATATATTACACATCATTGGACCCATGCATAATAATGGCTAAGTGTGTATACAAAATAGGAACATATATATATATATTACACATCATTGGACCGATAACATACGTTTCCTCAGTGCTGAGGTTTTCATTTTTGAGTCAGCTTCTTTCCCTTCTTGTTCGTCGAAGAATAATTGAGCCCCTCATTGTGACTTTGCCTTTTCCATGGAGTACGATTTTTCTTAGGTAATGTAGTATTGATTCTTCTTTTGACGTATACTTCATCATCATCGCCATCTTCCCTCACTGGGTTGCCGTACTGATCATAGTCTTCCTCGTTGGCGACTCCATCCATTCCAATGATGTTCCTTTTGCCTCTCCTCACGACAACATGGCTGGGTTTGCGTGGGTCAGTTATGTAGAAGCATTGTGTCACGTGCTTAGCGTGTACCCATGGCTCGTTTTTTGCGATAGCGTTCACAGTAGCGCTCTTGGCGTCGGGTATAGTCATGGTAGTGAAAATCCGGCTTTCTCTTTCGACATTCTTAGCCCATCTGACACGGAACATCGTCATGTTGTGCAGTCCAGAGTAGTCAAGCTCCCAGATCTCCTCGACCCTTCCATAAAATCGTTCAGTTGCGCCGTTGTCGCTGCCGGTCATGCATTCCATCGTCACCCCTGAGTTCTGATCATCACTGTCCATATCTTTGGCCTCCGTGTAGAACGTGTATCCGTTGATATCATATGCCTGATAGGTTACGAGGTTGGGCGAGGGGCCACGTGCTAAGGCGTATATGAGCAATCCATCCTTAGAGCCCTCCTCCGGGGGATTAGCAATAATATGTTGTTTGAACCAATGCAGGAAAGTGGAGTTGTGCTCTCTAGTATCTTCGGCGTCCGTCCTGCATACCCCCCCGGTCACAATACTTCTTTGCGATAATTTCTTTGTGTAGTGCCACGAAAGGATCTACCTCGTCTAGGTGTTGTAGCACTACCAAGTTTGCTCTGTCAAAGTCGCTGCATCGATCTGAGTATGCCACGTGCAGTTCCCTGCGACCGTTGCAGTGACCATCTCCTTCGAGCCTCCCATCGTGCTTGTTAACGGGCAAACCAACACTAACACCAGGCGGCTGGTCTGCGCCATATAGAAAATTCTCACAGAAAGAGATGCACTCTTGTGCCAAATAGCCCTGGTCGATGCTTCCATCCGGACGGGACATGTTACGAACGAATCCTTTGATGATCCCATTCATCCTCTCAAACGGCATCATGTTGTGCAGGAATGACGGCCCCGGGTCTATTATGTCATCCACAATATGGACACACAGATGCACCATCACGTCGAAGAACACGCGCGGGAAGTACATCTCAAGCTCATTCAGTATCACAACGATCTCTTCTTGTAGCCTTTGGAGCTGCTTCACACTGATCGACTTTCAAGAGATGACGTCGAAAAAGTTGCAGAGACCAATAAGCATGTCACGGACGTGCTTGTCCATTATCCCTCTGAGGGCAATAAGTAGTATCTGCGTCATCATCACATGACAGTCATGAGACTTCATCCCGCTGAACCTTTTCTTGTCCGTGTCTAGATATCCGCTTATCTTGCCACAGTAACCGGAACTAACTTTGACTCCGGTAAGGCACTTAAAGAATTGATTGATCTCAGCCTGACTTAAGGTGAAGCAAGAAGGGGGGCAATAATCCTCTTTCTTTATTTTCTTGCCCTTCTTCTCCCGTGCCTCTGTCTCCGTCTCTGTCTCGTCTGACATTTTACGGGGCGGCATGTGCAGATCTTCCCTGATTTTCAAATCTTGCAAGTCTTTTCTTGCCTTCGGCCCATCCTTGGTCTTATCCGGCATGTTCATCAGTGTTGCGAGCAAGCTCTCAAGGACATTCTTACAGATATGCATTTGATCAAGGCAATGAGGTGTATCGAGTTTGTGCCAGTACTCCAAGTCCCAGAACACAGACCTCGTCTTCCATACCTTCAGCAGCGGCTCCGGCGCCTTTCTCATCGTCTTTCCCGGCACGGGGCACTCCTTCCAGTTTTTCAACATCTCATCGATTTCGGCACCGCTCCGCTTACGTGGAGGTCCTCGATGCTCAGCGTGACCATTGAATAGATCTCCACGGTTTCTCCACGGGTCGTCCTGTTCAAGCCATCTTCGATGTCCCATGTACACGATTTTCCCAGACCCGCCATCTTTCCTTGACGTTAGCTGCTGAGATGTCGCATCATCCATGCACCGCGTGCATCCGCAATATCCATGGCACACCTGGCCTGCCACATATCCATAACCGAGATAGTCCTGCACTGTCGTGATCAGCGCGGCTCTCATGTTGAAATACTCACCTTTGCTGGCGTCCCATGTCTTGGCCGGTGTTTTCCATAACGTGTCTAACTCCTCTTGAAGTAGCCCCAGATACAAATTAATATTATTTCCTGGTTGTTTCGGCCCTTGAATAAGCATATTCATGTGAATGTACTTCGAGTTCATGCACAACCAGGGGGGAGGTTATACATCCATACAAACACGGGCCATGTGCTATGGTTGGTGTTCTAGTTGCCAAACGGATTCATGCCATCGGTACACGCGCCGAGCACGATGTTCCTTGCATCACATTCAAAATACCGATAGAAGCTGTTCAACGCTCTCCACTGGCTTCCATCATTCACCTGTCTCAGCTTCGGATCATCTCCATCGTCGGGCTTCTTCCTCTCCGCGTGCCAGCACATTAGCTTAGCTTCCTTGGGATCTACAAAATACCTCTGGAGACGTGGAGTGATCGGTAAGTACCATACAACTTTCTGGGCACACCGGACAACTTGTTTTTTCCGCGTGCTCCTTTCGATAAATTATGCAATCGTTGATGCATGCATGGTATCTAACGTGTGGCAGATCAAGAGGGCACACGATCTTCTTGGCCACATCAACACTAGTAGGACATAGATTACCCACGGGAAGAACATCCTTTAGGTACTTGAGATGATCATCGAGGCTAGTGTCGGTCCATTTGTTTTTAGCCTTCGTCTTCAGGAGTTGGAGCGTGAAACTCAAGCGGGTCACCTCAGGAATGCAACCATCATACAATGGAGTGTTCGAGTCTACCACCAGTTTCCCCAGCTTAGCCTCCTCTCTAGAAGCAGCTCTCTCAGTACTCGTCTCCTTGCGAAGCAATGCTTGAACATGAGGGTCCCGCACAATTGAACTTAGTACCGACGAACTCTGCTGCGTGGAGTCCATGTCGTTCTCTCCGCCGCCATGTCCGGCCCCTTCTCCTCCGCCATGTCCGGCCCCTTCTCCGCCGCCATGTCCGGCCTCTTCCCCGCCGCCATTATCGATCATCTCTTCGTCTTGCCCCAAGTCATCATTGCCTGCCCCGTCGGCATCCTCAACATCGTCATCCTCATGTTCAATTATCCACCGAGTATAGCCATCCATGAAACCAGTCATGAGCAGGCGCACTTCGACACGACCATCGTCATGGGAGTCGAGCCAAACTATTCCTTTGCATTTTCGACACGGACATAAAACCTTTGTCCGGTTATTTTCTTGCATGTCCTGCACCGCCGACCGCAACCACCTGTCCACCATCGTTCCACTGACCATCATCAACTCTGCACGGTAATAATAAACAAATTGATTATGAAAATGCATGCATGCATCAAAGTCATAAAAAAATTTGGCATGACCTTCCCTAAATATAGGACATATATGGATCTAGAGTTTGCCCGGAATTCGCCGAAACGGAAATAAATCAACATTTCGGCAAAACATAGGAAACTCAAAAGCACAATTTGGCGTCAACTCATGCCACACACACAATTTCCACAAACATATCACACACACATAAACATATTTCCATTTTGAAAAGTATGAAATTTTCATCACCTCTATCTCGATCGAGATCGAGTACACGGTGGAGATGATGTTGTAGGGAGATCAAAAGTGCACAAAGCTCTTCTTGACAAAGATAGATCTTTTTAGGGGGCAAATAGGTCACTTAACTAAATCCTACATCTACCTAGCTACCTAATTTGGGAGGAGACTACTTCAACTAGTGGAGGGAGAAGGAAAAAGAGAAAGGAGATGCATTAATGGAGGTGGTGTAGTTAGGTAG
>NC_057801.1:851176358-851176564 GCF_018294505.1 Triticum aestivum | reverse complement strand
GCTACCTAATTTGGGAGGAGACAACTTCAACTAGTGGAGGGGGAAGGAAAAAGAGAAAGGAGATGCATTAATGGAGGTGGTGTAGTTAGGTAGGAGTAATGAAGAGAGAGAAAGGTGGATAGAAGAGAGAGAGTAATGGGGGAGAAGTATTGAGGAAGAAGAAGAGTGAGAGTGGGAGCATGTGGGGGAGGTAGGGGGAAGGGAAG
>NC_057801.1:851168834-851176251 GCF_018294505.1 Triticum aestivum | reverse complement strand
GGGGAGGTAGGCGGAAGGAAAGAGAGTAGGGGGAGGGGAGGGACGGGTGGGGAAAAGGTGGTGGGTTGGTGCGGGTTAGCAGTAGCGCGGGATCTAAAACGCGCTGCTGCTAAGGAATTAGCAGCAGCATGCTTTGGGATACGGCGCTACTGCTAACTGGGACAAAAAAGTGTGGCAATTTGAAATTTAGCAGCAGCGATCTCAGAAAAAGCGCGCTACTACTACATCCTTGGCAGTAGCGCGGGTCGCGCGACCGCGCTACTGCTAAATAGAGTTAGGTGAACACCACCGGTCGATATTTGTAGCAGCACGTTTTACGCCGAGCGCGCTACTGCTAAAAACTTATTAGCAGCGGGTTTCCCGCACACGCGCTACTACTAGTTAGCAGCAGCGCTCCTTTTTGAGCCGCGCTGCTGCTAAGATTCTGTGTATAGGCTTTTCCCTAGTAGTGACCCCCTCTTCTCCTCTATTCATTTCTTCTTCTCCTCTTTTTTTCTTTTTTTTTCTTCGATCTTCCTTTGTCGTCGTCGCTATACCCCTCTCGATAACTTCAACATGAGGGAGAAGAAGAAAAAGAAGAGGAGAAGAAGAAGAAATGAATAGAGGAGAAAGAAGAAAAAAAATAGAAATTCTATTTTTTCTTCTTTCTCCTCTATTCCTTTCTTCATTCTCCATGTATATGTATGTCGCGTCGTTGTCGATATAACCCCCTCCTGGATAACTTCGACATGAGGGGCGGTCGATATATATACCCCCTCTCGACCGATAATAAGAGGAGAATCACCTGATTTGGATAGTTTAATTTGAGAACAATTGGCTGGAGGAACGTCAAATAGGATATCCTTCAAAAGGGAATTTCATGTGTGATGTAATTTGATACTCTGTTATGTTGATCACCAGAGAAATTTGGTTTTTGGTTTTTCATTGATGTACGTTAATCTGTTGTGAATCTTGTTCTCTTAATCGACGTGTTTCTTGTGGCCAAATTCTAATTGCTTAGCTTGCTCCATCCCATCATAGAGAACATAATTAAGCGGCGGGAGTCCCGCTTCACCAAGTCCAGTCCCCGCCGTCGTCGTCACTGCTTCCATCTTGGATCGCTACCGGCCACGTGTCGGCGGCGGTGAGGCTGCAGGCTTCTGTGCGCGGCCTCCTAGCGCGTCGGCGTGTGCGGGACGTGCGTGCTCTGCAGCTGCCGCTCCTCCAAGTTGCCCTTCGCTGTGCAAAGGACCGCGATCTCATCCGCTGCGTCGGGGATCTTGGGCATGCGGTTTCCCCCATAGGCGGCGGGCATGCTCTTTTCCCCGCGGGCAGCGACCTCAAAGTCTACAACATCTGCGGTTGGGGGGGGGCACACCGCTCCTCGTCATTCTCCATCGCAAGCCCTCCACTCTTCCCTGTGCGGTGCAAACCAACAGCCATCCAGTAGGGAGAAGGCATGGTGTCACCGATAGCAGCGCACCGCGTAGCACCACTGCATTCTGCCACCGGCCGCCGCTAGGGCGCCTCTGCTGGTCACTCTTGCAACCACTTCCAGGTGGTCGTACACATGCACTCCTCATGTCCAGATGGTGTCCATGGGATCCAGGTGGCTGTACACGTGCACGTCCGACGTGCAGATGGTGTCCACCTTTTGTTAAGGGGTCCAAAATAAAGCGTCCCAGTCCATTTCAGGTTGAGAATAATAAAACAAGCCGAGATGTAAAAGGCTTGTTTTTAGGTGTTAGGTTTGTGTTGCGTCAAGTCATGGTTATAAGTTGGTTAGGCTACAGCTCGAGGACAGGCTGCATGTCCAGGTGGGGTGTAGTGTTAGAGTACGTAATGGGCCTAATGGGCCCATTAGTCTTAGAGTTAATTAGAGATAATGGTCGCTTGCTTACACTATTAGAAAAGGGGGCAATGGTCTAGGACGGGTAAGCCCATTAGTCCCAGTTCAGTCCAGAACCGGGACCCATGGGGCATTGGACCCGGTTCGTTAGCCCCGGGGGCCGGCCGGGCCACGTGGGCCATTGGTCCCGGTTCGTTTGGACCTTTTGGTCCCAGTTGGTGGGACGAACCGGGACCAATGGGCCTCGCTCCTGGCCCACCACCATTGGTCCCGGTTGGTGGTTTGAACTGGGACCAAAGGCTGCCCTTTACTCCCGGTTCATGCCACGAACCGGGACCAATGAATTGCCTATATATACCCCTCGCCCGCGAGCAGAGCACTCCCACTGCTCTGTTTTTCCAGGCCGGCGAGGGGAGAGCTTTGTGTTGCTCTAGCTCACCTCCTATGCACACGAGGTGTTCGATGGAATGCCCGAGCCACCCTACTTAAGCTTTCTCCTCTCCAAGCTTGACCTCCAAGCTCCATTTTTCCTCAATATTTATCTAGGTTTTGCGGTCCGTCACGTCCCGTCCCCGTCTTCACCGCCGTCGATCGCCCGCGCCTATCTCATCGCCGGCACCACCGTGGTGAGCCTCTTGTTCTTATCTTCTTTCTGAAAGGAAAAATATTCTTACTTGTATGTTTAGATAGATACTTGTGTAATTTTCTTACTTTTATTATTGCATCTTATATAGTGCGCTGGTTCTGGTATCCTCCCCCATCGGCCCTAGTCCTGTCTATGATTCGGATGTGGTATATATTATCTTTTCATAACTATTGGTTCATTTATTGTTTATGAAAATTATGCCGACCAACGTGACATAGATTTTATTTATCTAGGAGGTTGTTGAACCGGAAATTCCAACCGACCCGATTGTCGAGAGATTAAATTTAGTTGAAGAAGAAAACAATTTCTTGAAGGAAAAAATAAGAAAAATTGAGGAGGAGAAGATGATATTGGAGTTGCATGTTGCGGATGTCGTCGATGATCACAAGATCAAGATGGATGCAATGCGCTTGAAGATTAGAAAGATTAGAAAATATGCCTTTCATACCGAGGCTTGGTATCATTATGCCGTTGGATGAGTTGTTACCTTGGTTGCGATTATGATCGCATTTGTTTTCGCATTGAAATGTTTTACATAGTTCCAATGTATGGTTTAATTAATTTAGATGCTCTGCAGAGCTTTATGTTGTTAGATGAGAACTATGTATGTACTTTGGTTTTAATGTGATGATGAACTTCTATTAATTTGGTCACTTAATTATCTATTCATGATGTTCTGTAATGATTTTTTACACACTTAATTATATATAATGCACGCAAATGAACCGGCAATGGATGTACAGTGAAAGACACACCTCCGAGTACATTAAGGGCGTGATTTTCTCGAAGTGGCTGAGGCAAACAAGCAGAATGGTTTTATGTGTTGTCCATGCCCTATATGTGGGAATACGAAGCCTTACTCTGACTGGAAAATCCTTCACACCCACCTGGTTTACAAGGGTTTCATGCCACACTATATTGTTTGGACGAGGCACGGAGAAATAGGGGTTATGATGGAAGACGGCGAAGAAGAAGAGTACGATGACAACTATGTGCCCCCTGAATACGGTGATGCTACTGAAGATCAAGAGGAACCGGACGATGTGCACGATGATGATGCAACGGGCGAAGCTGCTGAAGATCAAGAGGAACCAGACGATGTGCCCGATGATCTCTGCCGGGTCATTGTCGATGCAAGGACGCAATGCGAAAGTCAAAAGGAGAAGCTGAAGTTCGATCGCATGTTAGAGGATCACAAAAAAGGGTTGTACCCCAATTTCGAAGATGGCAACACAAAGCTCGGTACCGTACTGGAATTGCTTCAGTGGAAGGCAGAGAATGCTGTGCCTGACAAACGATTTGAGAAGCTACTGAAAATATTGAAGAAGAAGCTTCCAAAGGATAACGAATTGCCCGACAGTACATACGCATCAAAGAAGGTCGTATGCACTCTAGGATTGGACGTGCAGAAGATACATGCATGCCCTAATGACTGCATCCTCTACTGCGGTGCGTACAAGGATCTGAACGCATGCCCGTTATGCGGTGCATTACGATATAAGATCAGACAAGATGACCCTGGTGATGTTGCCGGCGAGCCACCCAGGAAGAGGGTTCCTGCGAAGGTGATGTAGTATGCTCCTATAATACTACGGTTGAAACGTCTGTTCAGAAACGGAGAGCATGCCAAGTTGATGCGATGGCACAGTGAGGACCGTAAGAAAGACGAGAAGTTGAGAGCACCCGCTGATGGGTCGCAGTGGAGAAAAATCGAGAGAAAGTACTGGGATGAGTTTGTAAGTGACCCAAGGAACGTATGGTTTGCTTTAAGCGCGGATGGAATTAATCCTTTCGGGGAGCAGAGCAGCAATCACAGCACCTGGCCCGTGACTCTATGTATGTATAACCTTCCACCTTGGATGTGCATGAAGTGGAAGTTCATTATGATGCCAGTTCTCATCCAAGGCCCTAAGCAACCCGGCAACGACATTGATGTGTACCTAAGGCCATTAGTTGAAGAACTTTTACAACTATGGAATGGAAAAGGTGTACGTATGTGGGATGAGCACAAACAGGAGGAATTTGACCTAAAGGCGTTGCTGTTTGTGACCATCAACGATTGGCCCGCTCTCAGTAACCTTTCAGGACAGACAAACAAGGGATACCACGCATGCACGCAGTGTTTACTTGACACGGATAGTATATACCTGGGAAGCTGCAGGAAGAATGTGTACCTGGGCCATCATCGATTTCTTCCGACCAACCATCAATGTCGAAAGAAAGGCAAGCATTTCACAGGCGAGGTAGATCACCGGAAGAAGCACGCCATGTGTACCGGTGATCACGTACTTGCTATGGTCAATGATTTACACGTAATCTTTGGAAAGGGTCCCGGTGCACTAGTTGTTCCAAATGACGCTGAGGGACACGCACCCATGTGGAAGATGAAATCTATATTTTGGGACCTACCCTATTGGAAAGACCTAGAGGTCCGCTCTTCAATTGACGTGATGCACGTGATGAAGAACCTTTGCGTGAACCTGCTAGGCTTCTTGGGCGTGTATGGAAAGACAAAATATACAACTGAGGCACGGGAGGACCTGCAATGTTTGCACAAAAAAGACGGCATGCCTCCAAAGCAGTATGGTCCTGTCAGCTATGCTCTTACCAAAGAAGAGAAGGAAATCTTCTTTGAATGCCTGCTTAGTATGAAGGTCCCGACTGGCTTCTCGTTGAATATAAAGGGAATAATAAATATGGCAGAGAAAAAGTTTCAGAACCTAAAGTCTCATGTCTGCCACGTGATTATGACGCAACTGCTTCTAGTTGCATTGAGGGGGCTTCTATCGGAAAAAGTCCGATTAGCCACTGTGAAGCTATGTGCATTCCTCAATGCAATCTCTTAGAAGGTGATCGATGCAGAAATCATACCAAGGCTAAGGAGTGATGAGGTGCAATGCCTTGTCAGTTTCGAGTTGGTGTTCCCACCATCCTTCTTCAATATCATGACGCACGTCCTAGTTATCTAGTTGACGAGATTGTCATTCTGGGCCCCGTATTTCTACACAATATGTACCCCTTTGAGAGGTTCATGGGAGTCCTAAAGAAATATGTCCGTAACTGCGCTAGGCCAGAAGGAAGCATCTCCATGGGCCATCAAACAGAGGATGTCATCGGGTTTTGTGTTGACTTCATTCCTGGCCTTAAGAAGATAGGTCTCCCTAAATCGCGGTATGAGGGGAGACTGACTGGAAAAGGCACGCTTGGAAGGGACTCAATAATATGCAGGGACGGATATTCTTGGTATCAAGCACACTACACAGTTCTACAGACTCTACCTTGGTGACCCCATATGTCGATGAACAAAAGAACAGTCTGCGCTCCAAACACCCGGAGCAGTGTGACGACTGGATTATATGTGAACACATCAGGACTTTCAGCAGTTGGTTGGAAACACATCTCAGAGGTGACAACACTATTTGTGATGAACTGTACTTGTTGTCCAGGGGACCATCTTTGATTGTATTGATTTACGAATAATACGAGATAAATGGGAATACATTTTACACGATTGACCAAGATCAAAAGAGCACCAACCAAAACAGCGGTGTCTGCTTTGATGCAACAACCGAGAGGGGAAAGGACACATATTATGGTTACATAGTGGACATATGGGAACTTGACTACTGACATGATTTTAAGGTCCCTTTGTTTAAGTGCAAATGGGTCAATCTGGGTACAGGTAGACCCACAGTACGGAATGACAATAGTGGATCTGAAAAATCTTGGGTACACTGACGAACCGTTCGTCCTAGCCAATGATGTGGCACAGGTTATCTATGTGAAGGACATGTCTACCAAACCGAGAAAAAGAAAAGATAAGGAAGCGAATACATCATACGATGAGCCAAAGCGCCACATAGTTCTTTCAGGAAAAAGGGACATCGTGGGAGTGGAGGGCAGGACAGACATGTCCGAAGATTATGAAAAGTTTCATGACATTCCTGCCTTCAAAGTCAAGGCTGACCCCAGCATCCTGATAAACGATGAAGATTATCCATGGTTACGGCGCAATAAGCAAATGACACAGGCGAATAAAAAGTGAAGACTTTCTCCCGCAATTATTATGATGATACCATGCCAACTTTGTAACAGACTAGTATGACACCATGCCAACTATTATGAATTTAGGTTGAATTTTCTCTATAGGCGCATCTATGTTCATTTTTTTAGTAAAGTTAATCACAAACTTGTGATTCACACAAATTTTAAAGAATTCAAATTTTAACTATTCAAATTTGAAAACTAATGGCACTAACAGAAAGTTTATAATTTTTCTAAAACTAATGGCACTAATAGAAAGTTTATAATTCTGCTGACCTAAAAGCAAAAAAGAATTAAAAAATAAAGCAAAAAACAAAAGAAAATAAATAATGCAGAAAACAAAACAAAAAAACTGGACACAAAATAAAAATAGCAACAATAAGTATTTTGTTGTAAGTAGAAACAAAACAAAATAAATAAAGCAACAAAGAAAACAAAAAAACAAAAAAAGTGTTTTCAAATTTGAAAACTAATGGCACTAACAGAAAGTTTATAATTTTTCGAAAACTAAAATAAAAAAAGAATTAAAAAATAAATCAAAAAATAAAAGAAAATAAATAATGCAGAAAACAAAACAAAAAACTGAAAAAAAATAAAAAAACTGCCACCTATTGGGCCACCACGGCCTGAATACGACTAGAAACCCAACCTGGGTCAGGATTCAGGCCCGCAGAAGGCCCAATAGGCCCACAGCAGCATAGTGTGAGATTAGGCCCAAAAGCCTGCAGTTGAAAGGAGCTCGAGAGGGTGGGCGCAGCAGCGCTTATAAACCACTCTCGAGCCCTCTCAACTAGCGAGGTGGGACTAAACTTTGGCCGCAACGCGGGCAGCACAGGGGCCTTTGGTCCCGGTTGGTGGCACCAACCGGGACTAAAAGGGGGCATTGGTACCGGTTCATG
>NC_057801.1:851116832-851167618 GCF_018294505.1 Triticum aestivum | reverse complement strand
GAATGCATGTATTTTTTCAATTGTAATATGCATGGTGTTTCAAAAATACATTAATTTTAGTACATTAATGTTCTTTGATTTAGTACTTTAATTTTAGGTTAGTTTCATTTTTAGAAAAGTTTTATATATTTAGGAAGAAGGAAGAGAAGGAAGGAGGAAGAAGAAGAAAAAGTTTTATATATGCAAAAGTTACATTTTTAGAAAAGTTTTATATATCTAGCTAGAAAGAAGGAAGAAGAAGAAAAAGAAGGAGAGGAAAAAGGAAAATAAGAAGAGGAAGAAAGGAGAAGAAGAGAAGAGGAAGAAGAGGATAAATAAATAAGAAGAGGAAAAAAGAAGAAAAAGAATAGGAGAAGAAGAAAGGAATAGAGGAGAAGACGAAAAAATAGATACTCTATTTTTTCTTCTTCTCCTCTATTCCTTTCTTCTCCTCTTTTTTTCTTCTTTTTTTTTCTTCGATCTTCCTCTGTCGTCGTCGATATACCCCTCCCGATAACTTCAACACGAGGGAGAAGAAGGAAAAGAAGAGGAGAAGAAGAAGAAAGGAATAGAGGAGAAAGAAGAAAAAAATAGAAATTCTATTTTTTCTTCTTTCTTCTCTATTCCTTTCTTCATTCTCCATGTATATGTATGTCGCGTCGTTGTCGATATAACCCCCTCCCGGATAACTTCGACATGAGGGGCGGTCGATATATATACCCCCTCTCGACCGTGATAACTTATACCACGGCAGCACCCCCCTCGGCCCTCTCGCTCGACCAAAACTCTCGAGGACACCCAAACCCTAGAGAAAAAACGATGTTGGTCTCCTACCCCCTCCCGCCGCGCCCCTACACAACAAACTCTCTCGAGGCCACCCAAATTTACCAAGTTAAAAGAGCGTTGTCGTCGAGGCCACCCCAAACCCTTGAAGCATTATGTCGAGGCCACCCCAAACCCTAGAGAAGCAGCGTCGAGGCCACTAACATGATTCCTTATTGTGATTAGCTAGCTAGTTCTACATTTGCCACCAATATATATCCATCTGTACCATGTTTGAATAATAATTGACATGTTGTAAATATTTGCAGAAACTATGGAGCACTCCCAAGACGAAGCAACAGAAGTGATGTTGGGGGACATAATCGCACAAGGAAGAGATGTTGTTGCGTCATTTCTCAACGACACCGATGGTCAAGAAGGACCGGGTGAAGAAGAGGGCTATGTTCATGATGGCTCCGGCTCATTAATGCCGGTACAAGAAGAGGGCTATGTTCATGATGGCTCCGGTGACCCAATGGAGGTACAAGAAGGAGACCGTGCTGACTGCTCCGGTGACCGAACCGAGTCCGGCCACGTATATATATTAGTTAAGCCCATGCTGACTAGTTAATTGATGCACTCATTGTTTTGGTATATGTACACATATTAATTAAATCTCGTCTTTCTTCCTTTTTCTAGCCCTCCGAATCAAGCACAACTTCGGTAAGGAGACGAGGCCCAAAGAAAAAGTTGAGCTTGGATGAAAGGTTTGAGATCACAGCAATCGCGCCCGACGGCGAACCAATTGAACCCATCCGGACAAAGAACGCATTTTCTGCTCAGTGCGGGGTTCTTGTTAGGGACAAGATCCCGATCAGCATCCAACAATGGTATAAGCCTAAGGAGGAAGACCCTGAGGTGTCTTATGTCAATGATATGCAGAAAGATGATCTTTGGACTCAGCTGAAGGAAAATTACACCCTACCGCTAGAGGAGGATCCGGAGAAGCCAGTTAAAGAGCAATTAATCAAGTCTTGTGCTCTTAAGAAGATGGCAAGCCTATTCAGGAGGTGGAGGAAAGAGCTGAACAAGTTTGTCGACAAAGAAGAGACACCAGAATTCATCGGAAAATATGAGAAGATCAAAGATCACTGGCCCGCATTTGTGGCCCACGAGACATCGGAAAAGAGTAAGAAGATGTCGGCGACAAACAAGCAAAATGCTACGAAGAAGCAGTTTCACCATCGCACGAGGTTAGGTGGCTACCTCAAAGCCCGGCCTAAGTGGTCCAAGGCTGAGAATGATCTGCTTGATAAAGGGATCGAACCACCAATGAACTGGCCAGACCATTGCCGGACTTGGTTCTTCGGGGCTGGCGGAACCTTGGACCCTGTATCAGGGAAGTGTCATTGGACGGATGAGCAACTGAAAATACCAGTCAAGAGGCTTCGGCACTATATCAATGCAGCGCAGCAAGGGACGTTCGTTCTGGACAGGGAGAAGGACGAGCTCACAATGGCCCTCGGGAATCCTGAGCACCCTGGACGGACACGAGGCATGCCAGGCTCCATTCCATGGAAGGTTGGTTTTCCGGAGGCAGGGGGTTACAAAACCCAGGAGAGGAGGAAGAAACTGGAGCAGAGCCAACTGCAGGCGCTGCACGAAAGGGTAATGGGGCTAGAGGAACGAGAAGCAGATCACAGCAAACGACCTGCCGAAGCTTCCCCCGAAGCTACCCCGCCATCTCAGCAGAGAAGCTGCGTGGCTTCCACCGAGCTGCTTGAGCTGGAGCATGTCTTGACGGCTCCTCCCAGCTATCCTGTGGATGCTATCACGGAGTCTCAAAATTGCCACATTATGACGCGATGGATGAATTTGAAGGTCAAGGCGGCTGTTGGCTCTGTTTATCCTACTGAACCCGGCGCAACTTTTCCCTGCCGGCCGATTCCAGAAGGATATGCTAGGGTGATGGTGGATGAAATAACAGAGGGATTTGAGGACCTCCAGCTTGACCACCCTACCGGTGAAGGGGAGACTAGGCTGGGTTCTGCTCTGAAGACTCCATGCCTATGGCTGAAGGAGCTCATCAACCTTCCGAACTGGACGCCTCCGCCTCCTCCTCCTCCGGCGAGTAAGGGCACTCCGCCTCCTCCACTGCCTCCTCCTCCGAAGAGTGACGATCAGGGCACTGGGCCTCCTTCTCCGGCGCGTGGCGGCACTCCGCCTCGTTCTCCGCCTGCACTGGCGCGCCCGAGCAGCTAGCAGCCTCCTCCTTCTCCGCCTCGCCAACAAGGGCGGAAGAGACCCGCCGCCGCCCCGGCTGCTCCGACGCGTCGTAGTCCTTCTCCTCCGCCTCGTAAGCAAGCACGAAAGAAGACAGACACCGCAGCCGCTCTGTCTGCTCCGGCGTCTAGCAGTACAGCCAGAGGCGGGAGGCAATACAGACACGGTCCCCCTCTCAAGCCTCTAGAGAAGTTACCGTACGAGAGGACCATGGAGGAAAACGCGAAGATCGTGCGGGCCGAAGTGGACGACTTCTTTGAAGGGTTGAAAGCAAAGAGACATCCACCTCCGGAGGAGAAGGTAGATCCGGTGAAAGCAAAGCGCACTCTCGATACCCTGAGGAAACCAGCAAAGTCTCTGCCGAGAACCAACTATGAGCGCATTACTGAACAGCCATATCTCCAAGCGGAGCAGTCGGGAAGTACTGTCAGACATAAAAGGTCAAGAGAACGAGTAGCTGCGAAAAAAATTGCCCAGCTCGGCGAACAAGCAAATCAATCGTGCCCCCCGCTCAATGTCTCTAGCGGTGACATCGTCGCTAATGCTTCGGGGACGGTGGCCGGTTATGGCAATCTATCAGATTACCTGCCTGACGATCAACTTCCTGATTTCATGGAGGTGGACGAACACAGATACGTGTATGGGAAGCCTCTCGTCAAAGATGAAAAATCTCTAACAACGATGATGCGAAGATTCCATAATTGGTACATGAAAACCTACAGAGAGTCTGGGGGGACGAATAGTTTGTATCTGAACATTAAAGAGGAGCACAACCTCATTGGAACTGATCTGTTGTCTGTTCCATTTGAGAAGTTCTTCGCGTTCTTCAATCAAAAGGCCCTCGATAAATTAACGGTCTTTTGCTACTGTCTGTAAGTACTATTTCTGTCATTAAGTCTCTATACATAGCTCGGCTCTTTCATTGCATGTATTTATAATTAACTATCCTCAATATATTATGAAGATTGAAGATCGTTGGGTGCAGAAAACAAGAAATGTATGATATTGGGTTCATTAACACAAATATCATAGATGATATTCAGGTTAAAAAGGACGCCGAAGAGGCCGAGGCCAACTTCCTACAATCGTTGATCAAAAATCAAAACAAAGATACCATACTCTTTCCTTGCAACTTCAAGTGAGTGTTACTGTCGTGTGCATATTCGGTTTCCCTTATTACTCGAGCGAGTTTATAGTAATGTAATTAATGAGTTATGCATGCGTGCGCAACTTCCACTATGTTCTTCTGGAGATTAAGCTTGAGCGGGGACTAGTAACCGTCTTAGACTCGAGACGAAAAGATCCCGAAACCTATGCGGACATGACTGAATTGCTCAACAAGTAAGTTCAATCGATCATTATCGCACCATATCGGCAACTTTTTGTTCATTTCCTGATATCTCAAGTAATAATAATTATTTTCTTTGTCTTGCAGAGATTGGAAACAGTTCACCGCAGAAGCTCCGGGACTGCCGAAGGAGCTGCGATATACATACCCGAAAGTAAGTACTACTGGCCAGCTAGTTGCACGCATCTCCCGTTGATTCTATAGCTATACTTTCATCAATGCCATTTATAATGCTTCATTATCAGTTTGATTGACCTCTATTTCTCGTAAAGTGCTTGTGGCAAGAACAAGGGAATGATTTCTGTGGATACTACGTGTGCGAGTTCATCTACAACGCGACTTTGAAAAATAAGTGGGGCTACTCTAAAAGACAATATTAAGTGCATAAGCAATAATATTCACAATTTCATTTGATTACACCATCATTTCTGTTGAGTTTCATTCATATATATGTATTAATTAACCCCCCTCTTCAAATTAGACGTGGCAGATGCGGAATGAACTCCTAGAACAAGATCGCGTGAAAGCAATTCAAGAGGAATTGGCAGGATTCTTTCTTGACCACGTCATCAATAAAGCCGTAGAATACCATGTGGAAGTTGATTTCAATTGCTAGGGGATTGTAATTAATTAAGAGATCTTACATATTGTATATGTATGTAGCCAGTAGCGTCGGATAGATAATACGAAAACTTGTTGTTAGACCAATCTCTCGGAGAAGGAGAGGTCGATCAATCACTTCTCTTGGTATGCATGACGAACTTCTGTACTTAATGGTTCCCTTCATTTTCTTAATTACTAGGTAGCGTGTCGAGGGCCTCTCTATGTATAGTACGTAGCGCCGACCAAGCACGAACATAAGAGAGGACACTTCTCTCTATTAATTAGCTAGCTAACACAATACATGAAACACCTAAATTAACCCCCCCCCCCAAAACCCCCACCCCCCCTTAAAAAAAACAAAAAACCCAGCCACTGAAATGCTGGGTCATTTTAAAGCTAACGTAGGTAAAATGGATCATTTAGGAGCTAATCTACGTAAAATTGGTCATTTTAGAGCTAACTTGGATAAATTGGATCACTTGTAAGCTAAGGTAAAATGAGTCATTTTAGAGCTAACTTAGGTAAAATGGATCGTTTATGAGCTAACTAAGCTAATTATGCAATTTTTGACATAAGTAAGCTAAGTACATATCGTTTTAGAGCTAACTTAGGTAAAATGGATGGTTTATGAGGTCAGTAAGCTTATTAAGTCATTTTGGAGGAAAAGAAGCTAATCTAGGTCATTATGGTAAGCATATTGGAGGAAATAAAGCTAATTCTAGGTCTTTATGCATTTCTTAAGCAAAACACTAGAGAAACTTATCGTGATCAGGGAGGTGTACGAGCCGGCTGGCTCGTGCCGGTAGCTGGAGAAGGATCGTGCGATGTGTTTCTGGAGTTAAGCTGCACCAAAGATCATTTCCAATGTCTCGTTAGCATTATGACACTCAAATGTTAAGACTAGCAAGTAATGTCCATTCTAATTAAACTCACCGTGCTCCTAGGAGCAATCACTGGCATCGGCGGAGCGGTCTGACCGGACTTCTCACACACAGACTGCACATTTGGTTTTCACAATAGAGTCATAGTAGTTAGTAATGAGACTCAAATGTTAAGACTAGCAAGTATCTTGACTCTTGAGACCTGACGCGTGGATGCCTTTTGGTCCCGGTTGGTGCCGCCAACCGGGACCAAAGCCCCCCCCTGCCTGGGCTCGACGCACCGGCCACGTGGAGGCCCATCTGTCCCGGTTCGTGTTAGAACCGGGACTAAAGCGGGGAGGTATTAGTAACAACCCATTAGTCCCGGTTCATGAACCGGGACTAAAGGCCCTTACGAACCGGGACAAATGCCCCCTTTTCTACTAGTGTTAGGGGTTAAGTAAGCCTTGCTTGGGAGTCAAGTAAACCTCTCTAGGGTGTATCAATCTAATCAAGCAAGAATTAAGAAGGAAATCCCTTCCCTCTTGCCCGGTCGTGGGCAAAAAGGCCCCCAGCCCGCCCTCTCGCGCCCTCCTTCTAGCAGCGCCATAACAGATTGATGTCGCCTTGTTTATATATTCTTGGGATATAGTGCAATGTTTGATAGTTTGTCATGTAATCATATTGATTTTGCTGAACTAAGCGTCTCTCGGTATATCTGTTAGAAAATGATTTTTAACACAATGTTTTGATAGCAAGTTATCCAAAATTAATACCTGAAGCAAGCGATAGAGTGTTTGTGTTCGTGTGGCATATTCAGCCATTGGCACTATCATGAAATGGGGTACTTTGCCATATTGATATGGTTCACACACCATATGTTCATTTTCAATGTTGTAGAGGTTCTTTTTTAGTAACACGTGTGTGTCCATGTTGGTGCAGTTACAACTATGATAATGCAGGGTATACTGCAGGGTCCACGATACCTTAGTAAGTAATTTTACCGCAAATATTGCAGGGTGTGGTGTTGCTTTCTAAACTTGACTCAGTATGCCACTCCAGACGCCTGTCCAGCCTCCCTCAGCATGTGCTCCGCTCATCGGCGCTCGCCATTGCCCTGCATTGGTCGAGCCATCGCTAGGAGTCTCCTTTTCCTAGCCCAGGTTTCGGATGACAACTTATAGTCACATCACTACTGAAATCATATCTCGGGAGCTATCACCATCACTATTGTTTTAGTTATAGATCATGTAATTCATTTGAAATGCTTTCGATCTTCTCAGGTCATGTGGGAACATATCATGGAATGTATTTTCTTTTTCTTCTTTGTGTCAATCAATTAAGTTCATAGGTGCTTAAGAAAATGGTCCATGCCTTCCTTTGTTTTTTGCTATTGATGCAAGTTGATTTATTTTCACTTTCAGGCAGCTAGGCAGATGGAGTTTCATTTGGACAAGTAAAATATGGCAACTTCTCGTTGTTTCTCACCTCACAGTTACCATGGAACTCTTGAATTGGTTAGAGCTACTCTCTTGAAAAACAAACCTATGTTTGAACCTCTGTCATGTATTTCTGTTTTTTATATCTTCCTGCAAAAGCTTTGGTCTAACTATGAAATTGCTACATGATTGCTTTTGTCGTATTTCTCTTTTGATTTGATACCTTGGTTTCCATCTCTATGCATTGTTTCTTCTACATCGTTTGTCTGGTTTCGCAAGAAGGATTGTTAAAGGTGCAACTCCTTCATTTATATAGCCATGCACGTTTCTTTTGCATGGTTAGTCCTACTATAAATTTTAGGTTCATATATACCATATTTTGGTGTGAATGTCAGTCTCTTGATTTCTACATTCCTGACAGCATTTGCCGCACATTCCATAATACTTTTGTTTTATATTCTGAACAATTGGATTGAATAGTTCAAGCCACATGTCTAATATCACATTTGAATTAAGTTGTCCTTTATGTGACGTGGGGTGCTGCCTGTGCAGTGGCTCCTCTTTCTCCAGTGGGCGCGGTTCGTGGGAGCTCGTGGGCGCACAACATCTCTTGTTGGTGCAGTCTTTTGTTGGTTCCACTATAGTAAGTGGATCCATTGATCTCCCTGAACCTTGATCTACAAGTACACTTTATTGCATCGACCATCTAACTAATATTGTGCCCTTCCAATACGTAGCAACATATTTTTTCAGCTCTTCCAATACATTAACCAGATCTCGATTCTCACATGGCTCGCCATGTGCTGCAGATAGCCCAAAAACTTTATGAAGTGTAGAATCTTTCTGAGAACAAGAAACATGGTTAACAGTGTACCTCAGATCAAATGGATTTCATGTAGGCACCATCCTACTTTTTTAGTTGATTGTCAAATTAGTTCTGATGTTTATTTGTTCTGCATGCTTATTTTCAGTATAAAGGTTGCATCTTCCTCTGTTCCCATTGGTTTTCTTTGATCAATGTAGTGATCCACACTAAAACGTGTATGAAAATGTTTTTGCTGGGGCATTTGTGCATCAAGCCTATCGATAAGAAAATTAGATATATGGGCTCTAAAATATTCTATAGTTGCATGTTTCTTATCTGACCAAATTGCAGTGTTTTATTTCAGATCTGGTGTTTGTCCAAGCCTGAAGGTAATGAACAAGAATTTTTGTGCTTGCTTGGCTACTGTGTGAAAAAGCATATTTTTTTACTAGAGTTATAAGCTATAGATTTTGAATATGCTCCAATTTGGTCACTTTTGATCGATTTTGAATATGATCCAGTGTGATCACTTTTGAGCTTCAATCAGATAAAGAATGTTTCTTTTCCATATAGTTCCTGATCAGAAAAGCCTCGTATGCAGGTTTGGGATATATGCATCAAGGTGCCAGGTTATATGCATAGTTTTGATAAGAAAATATCCACCATTGCCATGATATTGATATATTACTATACCATCAGGTGGATATGCTGTTGTGCATGTTGTGAATATTAATCTTCAATAGCATGTGTTTATTGGTAGTTTGTGTATACTAGGAGTATTTGTTAAGAGATGAAAATAGAAAACTACTTTTCATAATGACTTTTATTTCCTTTGGCACTACTACTTGACAGTAGTTCAACTCCACTGGATGGAATGCACTTTTTCTAACATCCCAATTTAGAAAATTAATCTGCGACTACCTGTTGCCAGATCCATAAACATGATCGACTGAAAAAAGATACCGTGTAGTCATTGGACTTGACAAGATAGCGTGTCTGACCTAGGATCATGAAAATAGTTATGCTTGATTGCAATATGGCACCATCCCGTGCGTTGCCGTGGCCACCTATATGGGAGCAACCATCGGTCATCGCTCAGTCTCAAGATCGCCATGACACCTTAATTGTTCTGCTGAATAATCTCTTGCATTGTTTATATTACCTCATTTGCATCTATATATAGAAATACATAGGCAGCAAGCACGAATCATTCGTTTCAAAAAACATTACATAGACAACGATCTTAGTTCCAGTCCTGGTACACTTGCAAAGTTATATCCAATAATAATCAATCTCACTATATTAAGACACATGCATCACTGTTAAACATCCCAACTGAAACCACAGGCAGATAGGTCAGCTTAATTACTCTACTACTTCTTTCTAGATGACATCAGTTAACAGGAGGAGGCAGACACAACCAGTGATATTAGCGGTGCCCAAATTACCCGTTGTAATGCTCAAAAACATACTTATGATGACTATTGACTTAGGTTTCAAATCATAGGCATTGTTTTATCTTACCATGATCTTAACTATTCATCACTGTGTCGGAAGCACAACAAGCCATTCAAGTATCTTCATCGCCCATGGAAAGCAAGCTCAACCCAAAAGTTCAAAGGCAAGAAAATCCATCTAAAGCCTGAAAAAACATTCCGCGTGGTAAGAGCTACATTACTCTTCTCATTCCAACAACTCTCACAACTGCTAAATGGTATAACTTTCGATAATTTAACATAGGTGAGCTTGGCATCCATCACTTAGATGAGTTCAGTCGTCACATAGTTAAGCTCTACAACCATAATGTTCTTAGACTGCGAAAGATCATTCACAACACCACCATTCCTGATCGCTACATGACAGAAACATTTGCAGCACATGGCAAAACAATGGTAATCCTTTGCAATCGCCCTATTCTGTTTCATACAATGCCATGGTATAAAATGATATACTAACTAACCTTTACTGTTATTTTCAGTACTTTGTGGTTCCCTTTTCCCGCACATGGATGTTGTCACAGCTCGCTTTATCAAGGGTGTTGACAAAAGGGAAACCATCACTAGAGGATGAGTGACTTCTTCGGTCAGGCTCACATGAACAAAGGGCAAGCATATATATGCTCGCCTTCAAATGCACTTCCAAGGGACCGCGCCTGATAGTCTACCCAATATAAGCAAGTTGCAAGAGCCCCTTGCTATATAACTTAGCATTAGTATAGATGCCTACCAAGACTTCTATGTTTATCATCCTTTTGGATCTTATGCTTAGATTGCCATGTGGTATGCTTTTCAAACAGCCATGATGAAAGAAACATATGTTTTCTCCTTGAAGTGCACGTCCAAAGGCCTCTGCATGATTATCTATCCAGTCTAAGCAGATCACAAGAATCCTTTTCTACCTGACTTAGTATTACTATCAGTACCTGCCGATACTTTTATATTTGGCATCATTTTGGATCTCATGTAAAACATGTATCATCAGTAGTCATCTATCTATAATCAATCAGTACTTATTTCCATATGTTTTATTTCTACGGGTTCCCTTTTCCCACACATGGATGCTGACCACGGTGAACTTCCAATCACAACTGGAGGCGGAACAACCACTGTCACGGCCCGCTTTATAAGGGAGTTGACAAAAGGGCCACCATCACTAGAGGATGAGTGACTTCTTCGGCCAGGCTCACATGAACAAAGGGCAAGCATATATATGCTCGCCTTCAAATGCACTTCCAAGGGACCACGCCTGATCGTCTACCCAATATAAGCAAGTTGCAAGAGCCCCTTGCTATATAACTTAGCATTAGTATAGATGCCTACCAAGACTTCTATGTTTATCATCCTTTTGGATCTTATGCTTAGACTGCCGTGTGGTATGCTTTTCAAACAGCCATGATGAAAGAAACATATGTTTTCTCCTTGAAGTGCATGTCCAAAGGCCTCTGCAGATCACAAGAATCCTTTGCTACCTGACTTAGTATTACTATCAGTACCTGCCGATACTTTTATATTTGGCATCATTTTGGATCTCATGTAAAACATGTATCATCAGTAGTCATCTATCTATAATCAATCAGTATTTATTTCCATATGTTTTATTTCTACGGGTTCCCTTTCCTCACACATGGATGCTGACAACGGTGAACTTCCAATCACAACTGGAGACGGAACAATCATTGTCAGGGCCAGCTTTATAAGGGAGTTGACAAAAGGGCCACTATCACTAAAGGCTGGAGCGACTTCTTTCGTCGGACCCACATGAACGAAGGGCAAGCATATACTTTCGGCTTCAAATGCACTTCCAAGGGATTGTGCCTGATTGCCTACTCAATATAAGCAAGCTGCAGGAGCCCCTTGCTATATAACGTAGTATTAGTATAAATGCCTACAAATACATCTATGTTTATCCTCCTTTTCGATCTTATGTAATCCCGTAAGACAGTGCTGTGCATTTAGCTATCGATTATCCGCTCCTTAGACTGCTCTATCGCATGCTTTTGAAACAACCATGATAAAGGAAATATATGCTCCTTCAAGTGCATATCCAAAGGCCTCTGCATGATTATTTATTCAATCTAAAAAGATCACAAGGGTCCTTTTCTGCATGACTTGGTGTATCAATTCCAATCTTATGTACTTACTCCATTTAGTATATGAGCTATTCTTTTTGAACAACAATATGTTAATGCACACTCTTACACCAATTGGCTTACATTTGGCCTTTGCGCCATGGGCGCAATGGGTCATCTAGTTGTACAATATCTCCTTGAAGTTCATGTCGGACCAACTGGCCCAATGCTATCAGCCGATCGGTTGTGGTTGACATTGGGTCTCCGCGCGCATCACCTTTGTTACTTTTTTTTGCGGGCATTACCTTTGTTACTTGGAGTTGTGCATCTCCTTTGACTCTGCATGGGCCCACACGTGGCACAGCCTAGTGACTGCGTACTCTCCCAAAAATTGAAAAATTGAATACCTACCGCACGTTAGCCCAGCTACACGTGGCTGTGGATGCTTTTAACGAGACCATTAACGATTGTATTCACTAGATGACTCGTGCACCAATGGCGCAAAAGCTGAGAGGGAGGCAAGTATTGTGAGAATATTTAGACACCCAAGTTAAAAACCAAATGTGGCCAACACTCCTGCATCCTCTGCTTGGAAGCCGCCGTTTCTCACCGGATCTAACATAGATACATGATTCTTCAAGAGGAAATTTTAGAGAAAATATAAAGCATGAAAGGCTTTAAGTTGTACTATTGAGATCACACCATCATATCTTCATTTAGTTTATTTGGAAATATAAAGGTCTAAGAGGATGGTACGTGTGAGAAGCTGTGAATCCACAACAAAAAATTAAACTAACTTCCTAACAAACATTTCAAGTTTGGAAGCCACAAATAAGCAGCCCAGATCTCTCGTTGTAGTGCAGGTACATGTCCTTAATCCTGCATCCACAACCCATAATTTTTTAACACCTAAATCCACGAAATACAACCAAAGGAAATCATGGCAGAAACATGCGCCGTGGCTTACGTCTCCGAGAAGGACTTCTTGGCATTCTTGTGTAGGTTGACACAGCAATCCTCGCTGCAAGCTGCAGAAGAACCACACAGGCACCTTCCTTCACCTTGCCCTTGGGGAGGAGGGGGGAACACTTGCAGCGCCGCGACAAGGCTTGCTCCGAGTGTAATCATCAGCATTCTTAGATACCTAAACAAACAACCAAAAAAGAACAGGCTATGAGCAATCAAAAAAGAGGAATTATACAGCCTCAAAAATATATACGCATGAAATAATATTATTCATTTGACAATTAGTCCCAAACAGAGATGACCCAGTCACTTCTCTAGGAGTGCCCATACAATCTGAGTTTAAATTTCAACACTACTTTTCCAGCCCATATAGCACACAGTATTTATGTATGCGTCTCGGAAAGGAAAGAAGCTTAAATCCCAGTCCCAATACAGCCAAAACTACATCGAGATACATTTCGTCAACGAATCACAGAAGTGCAAGGCTAACATTAAATTATAAAGACAATATCCCTCCTTCCCCACCAAAATGTGGCCACATTTAGGCTTTGTCATCCCTTAACTAAATTTCAAACCTTTTGAAGATCACAACCAAATTTACTTTCTTAGAAACACCACCATGTAAAACACAGTAAGCATTCTAATACAAAGGTGTGCTCTTACATTGATATGCCCAGGATTAGATCTCCTTAAACCTTACTATACAATGATACATCTCTGGGATATGAAACGGACAATCCTACTGAACATAATCATGTTTGTGGAAAAGATAAAGGATTAATGCTAACTAATGCATGATGTTTATTAAACAATTAGCACCTGAATGCAAACCTAAGGGCCTCTGCGTAGCATGATAAGGAATAAGGATATTAAATGTTCAATCTGATTCTTTTGCTATAAATAATGCCTCAAAGTAATACTATAAGAAAGGAACAAAATAGGAAGAGATGGGGTACCATGCTCTCACCTACAATAATTTCCTTCCATCTATGGGTTTTCCCTAGTACTGATCAAACCATCTTTAAATAGCAGTGCTGAACGCCAATTTTTGTTCAACACGCCAAGAGGAACCCAACAAATACACCTGGAAGCAATAAATATGGATTAAAAGTTCACCCATCTAAGTAGGTATTCAACCAAAATCAGAAAAAAAAAAGATATAGGATGGTCTAATTCCTTCAGGATATCAGCGAACCAGATTAGAGCAGATTGACAGGAGTATGAATACCTCGGAACTAAACACAGTAAAGTAAAAATAAAAATACTTTATCAGCACATTCTTTGTACCAAATAATTGCACAAGGTCGTCGAACTACGCTGGTTTAAACAGAGCACATGGTTCGAAGTCGGAAGTGGGAGGGGATGCTCCTGGCTGCTAGCTAAAGCAGACATAAGTACTAAAACCAAACATTAAGCATACTGAGATAAGTAAGTTCTGTTCTCAGTAGAATTCGTGAGATTATTCCATTCTCAAGCAAGTGCACACATGCAGAACACCTTTTCAGTGAAGAAGCACAATGGAAGACATGGTCGAGGCAAGATTATAAATAAAATAAAAGGACAACCAACGAAAATATTTGCGACAAAATTATTCGAACAATATGGATCGTTAGTAAATTACCAGTATCATGTATCCCTTGCCTTCCTCTGCAAACGCCTACTAAAGCATGGTAGAGAGGTACTAGGTAGCTTACGTTTTTGCAAGACACACAAGTAGGTGTGAAGCTGCACAAGAAGATACCTTAGAGAAGTCGTCAATGGAGCCATCTGAGCGAGCAGCGAGCCAAAGAAGTGTGTGACCTTCCGGTGGCCATCATACAGGTCGGGGTCCTCCTCATGGCAGCGAATCCTCGTGGCGCCGTTATCGCTTGCTAGGTCTGGGGTGCAAAAAAGTTAGGGCGGCGGAAAAGAAGGGTGATGCTACAGCGGACGACGAGACTGGGTCTAAATATTAATATGCCATCATATTTCATATTGGCAAAAAGGAGATAGAAATGTAGCAACCTGGCATAACTAATTATCTATACTAATTTTTGTCGGATGATTGCATATAATCACACATCATGAGTAACCGACAGACTGAATGATGGAATGAGAGGAGAAATATATTTAATGAAATAGAGTAAGAGAAAGAAACTTGAAAGGAAAAAGCTCAGCGCTTGCAAATGAAAAACATCATAAAAATGGATAATCACCAATAAGGCGATTTGTAAGATATGAGCTTGTTGATATGATTATCATAATCTAGTTGATTGATGATTGGAATCAGCTATTTCACTGAATAAACAATGGTCATGGCAAAGTTTCACTCACGGGAATCAGCTACAATCACAGAAATGTTTATGACTGGTCTTATACAAGTAGCAAGCTTCAGTTTCGCTCACATGAATAAGGGATTTGTATATCTATGCGACTATGCCATGTGTATTGCACACTTTATTTAGACACGCATGCAAGGAAAATATATTCATGGCACAGTTTCAGTTTTGTGCCATGAAGAGAGGTCGTCAAGTGTGCTGTCCAGAACAGAGATGACCATATGTATCAAGAATGTTGAGGTATGGAGAAAATACACTCTCTCGGGAACACAAGCAGGTTGGTATTTTTTTCCTGCATTCTACTAGCAAATACAAATAGTTAATTGGGCGCGGAATATATCAAACTAAAAAATGAATTATTATTCCGTGATGGTAGAAAAAGCAAGCTTCCCACATAGCAATTCATACTGTGATATTATGGGCATATACTAAAGTATTTTGAGAAGCATAGAAACAGTTAATCTTGTTTGGTACCTTTCTTCTGTAGCGATCGCTTCAGGTACATAATGTTGATGTGCCATCTGGTGTCCAAAGTAGATATGAAAGCTAGTATATTGTATACATAAAAATTATGCCAACGATTTCTCTATTTTGACCTTCTTTAAGTAGATGTATTTTCCAGATAACAACTTCGCTTTATTACCTCAAAATTGATCAACTGGTGTGCCAATGAATAGAGCTATAGAATTCGATAGGGTCTGTACTCATGTATTCCCAGATCCTTGCAATTCGGACAGTAAACATCCAGCGATAGGACATCCTGTTCACGTCCTTTATCAGCTGGACTCCATCAATTAAATCCTGCTGATGGTAAAAAGAGAAAGTCATTACTACAGTCCACAGGGTAGTTAGAGATTAGCCACAAAGAAAATAAAAGGGCAGAGAGCTCTAAATAATCTCTTTCTTATTTCCACACTTACATCATGTTCAAATACAAAAAGAAAATAAGCCAGAATATTTATCCATTGCTCAGTGTCAGGAGAAAGCACGTCCCAGTTATAATTGTTTCTACTGGCAAATCGTCTAGTATAAAAAGAGGCCGCATGCATCATCATGATACAGAGGCTGGGGGCATGCCTCCATTTCCAAACAACTGGCAAATCGTCTAGTTTATTGATGCCTATGAATAACATATTAAATAAGGCAGCTCAACTCATGCCTAACAAAGATCCAAGTTTCAGTAAAGCAAAAGAATTCATGTTTTCGAAAAATTTCTTGCACAAATTAGCACAAATCAAGTAAGGTCACCAAGAAAAACAGCAATCTAAAAATTAAAAGAGAGGAAGAAACAACACTGTGATAATGCTTTGAAACATTTGATTTGGTGTGAGCACAAACTGTGAGAAAAATCAAATGTGTATGTTCAGTTCGTGTGTCAATTTCACGGACCTAACTTACTGCTGCCCAACATAGAGTAGCACTACCCTCAGTTGCAGCTTCAGTGCATATAAAATAGTCAGTCCACCAGCAACAGAGGCTGAAGCGGAGGCGCCGCCGCTGGGTGCAAATGAGGACGGTAAAAAAACGCCCAGCCAACCCGCGAACGCTCCTGGCAACCCACGATCGATTGCCCCTGCTTTCACCTGGACAAAGAGAAGCATACACCGTGTCACTGCTAGGCTGGCCCGCGTGCAAGGCTGGCCCAAGCGTCAGCCGCTCTAGCTCGATTACGCAGCGTACAGAAGAACGAGCGCCCAGATGTTTACCACGGCGATGGAAAGTACGATGTCAGTGGACACCAGTTCAAATCGAGCGTACATGATGAATTTGAAACGTCGATGGCGCTGGAATGGCGGGTACTCTAGCAGCGTTTATATGTTCGATGGGATTGACGCTACGATAGCCGCTTCACCTGGTCCAACAACACATCCTCGTCCACTCTTGAGCGCATCGATACAGCTTTTTTTAACGTTGCTTGGAGTGATTCCTTCCCTAACACAACACTATCCTCCCTCATTAGATTTACCTAAGATCATGTGCCAGTCCTAGTACACATCACCACACAACTCCCGCACAATTCACAATTCAAATTCGAACTTGAATGGGCCTCCTACGCCACCGCTCACAATATAGTTCATCAATCTTCACCATGGGCCCGATGAGGGGGGAGTCCTGTTTGGCGACCTGTGAGCCCCAAGATGCGGGAACGTGCACATGCAACCCCGCGCGCTCCCTGTTAGCCTTACCACGGGGCGTCCCCATTTCTTTTCCTTTTTTGTTCGTACTTTTCCTTTTTTATTCTGTTTCACTTTTATTCTATATTAAAATTATTTGGGATTACAAAAAGGATCTAAAATTTCAAAAAAAAATTTGAATTTTTAATTTTCAAAAAGAGTTCTTGAATTCCAAAGAATGAACCATTATTTATTTTTATGAAAAACAATTATCATCATTTTTAATAATGATGAACATTTTTTATACTTTACGAATAAATTTTGAATTTGATGAACATTTTTTAACTTGATCAACAAAATTTGTATTTAAGAACATTTACTTTTAAAAATGCATGAAGAAATTTTGAATTTGACGAATATTTACAAAATCGACGAACAAATTTAAAATTGGATGAACATTTTTATAAATTTGATGAACAAATTTAAATTTTGATAAGCATATTGATATCCGACGAATATAAACTTGAATTCGGCGAACATTTTTTGAATTGCCGAATATTATTTTTATATTGATGAACATTTTTTGTATTCGATGAACAAACAACTGTTTGGAATTTCAAAAAAGAAATTGGCAAAAAATAGAAAAGGTAAAAGAAGAAAAGGAAAAGAAAATAGAAAATAAAAAAACCGAAAACCAAAAAAGAAAGGAAAGACGAAAAAAGAAAATGAAATTTCTATTTTCCAAACGTTCAGATTTTGTTATCAGATCCGAACAATCTAGAATCCGTCGGATCAACATCTAACGGCCATGCTGGAGAAAAAGTAAACGTCGTAGGTTGGTTAGTAACCCACACCATTTAACTTAGGTTAAGATAGTAGCATGACCTTTAACCACCTCGTCTAGGCCGCTGGTTGTGCAATGTTGAGGAAAATTTGCTCTTTTCATCACTCCTATTCTGGATCCTTTTTCCTTATGAGAAATCTCACTCACGTCCATATCTTCCTTATTTTTTCATTCTTCAGTGCACACACAATTGTGCAGGATTCATAGGAAATAATTTCTTGATCGTGAAAAATAGTGTTCACTCAACAATAGATTTGTGTATTTACTAACTTATTGCAAAACAAACAATGCTGAAAACAATTCCCCGGCAAGTTATATGTAAATAGGATGGTAGTAGTGAACACAATTTGAAAACCCTGAACAATTGTTGAAACCAAGATTTTTTAAAATTTCAAACATATTTTGAAAACAAAGGGTAAAAAGAAAAAAGAAAAAAGGATAAAATAAAAACAAAAGAAATAAAAACAGAAACAGGGAAAAGTAAAAAGGAAAATGAAACCAGAAAAACTGAAAACACAGAAAAAGACCGGCTGACGAAACAGATTTGCCTCGCACTAGTAAAACGCTGATAGTGGGCCAGCCCGTCTCTTGTTGTCGAAATATCTGGTGCACCGGAGCTTGTCGTGCTACCAATGCACCGAAGTAACATTGTGCTTTTAAAATGTTTAAACAATTCTAAAAAAAGTAGCACACCCACACAACATCAATGTAGGGTGTCATAAAGTTTTAAGTCATAATTCGAAACCTATCTCAAAAAAAATGACAAATTCATCACCGAATAATACATAACATGACTTGAGCTTTAGATTTGGCCCATTATCACACTGATGTCAGATTTTTCATTTTTTGTATCTCAAAAAATATTTTAAATTTTTATGCGCAATTTTGTGACATCATAGATTGATGTTGCGTTAACGTGCTAATTTATTTTCTGATTTTAAAAACTATTCTATGGCATCGGGTTCACCGGTAGCACCACAAGTGTGGTTGCACCGGATACATTCCACCGACCAGTTTTTTTCCCTACCCTTTTCCTTTTGTGTTTTTGTCTATGGTTTTGGGGTTCTTTTTTGTTTTGGGTGTTTTTCCTGTTTATTTTTTTCTTCTCTCTAGTTTTTCTTTGGTTTTTCCAATTTTCTGTTTTGAAATACATGTCGACTTTTTTAAATACATGTTGAACACTTTTCAAGTACAAGTTGTACATTTTACAGATACAGATTGAACATTTATCAAATGCACACTGTACATTTTTTAAAATACATTGTGATCATGTTTTAGGAACACAACATTGGATTTGTTTTGTTTAAAAAAATGTAATGAGCATTCTTTTAACATATGGACATCTTTTAAGGGGCCCGAAATCTTTTTAAAAAAACATGATTTTTTTACATCTCGTGAATATTTCTGACAATATGACGAACATGGTTTGAAAAATGTGAACTCAATTCTTAAGGTCACGATCATTTGTTTTGATGGTATAAACATCTTTATAAATTGCAAGATTGTTTTTCACATTTCGTGAACATTTTTTCATAATTGAATAAGTAAGCTTTTGAAATAGAGGTACACAATGAAACAACACATAAGGAATTTTCTATTGGGCCGACTCACTAGAGAGTTCCTTCCTTGAGGCCCCACGACCACCTTTCTTGCTTCGAGCGAGATAGAGACTCTCAATCAACCTTCAAAGGGAAAACAAGTAGGAGCCTAGGTGCAGCCCAACTTGATCCGGGGTTGATGATGTTAAAAACTGCATGGAAATGAACTGGTTTCACCCTGCCCAGCCCAAGCCCATTCAGCGATCTTTGGGCAGCTACGGAAGCAGGCCCTCTCGACGCATGCATCAGGGGGCTTTGGTTTCAACGAAGTTGATTGCTCTCTTCTTCTAGAAAAAAGAGTGAATTGCTTTCTTGTTTCCGCTGTTGCCTTCCTCTCATGGGTTCTATGATTGTACTCCCTCCGTCCCAAATTACTTGTCGCAGAAATGAATAAAAATAGATTAATCTAGAACTAAAAATACTTCGAAGACAAGTAATTTCGAACGAAGGGAGTACAAGACAAGGGTACAATAAATATTTTCCCCAAAAGAATATATCAGATCAAACAACATATGCCCGAAAGGAAAATCTTTGTTGATATGATCACGCGTGTTCCCCCATCTCATGGGAAGAAGATTGCCCCATCTCATGGGAGGAAGATTGGTGGCATGGAGGTGCGGGGGCACCGAGTCCCTCAGGCGTGCCTTTTCTTTTGGCTTCGGATTTTTAAAGTTTCATAACTTTTGAATAAAAAAATCAAATTAAGTTTTTTTTCATATTCATGTTTCTTGTGTCCTTGATAAGTTAACTTTCAAGTCTTAAAACTTAGTATGAGCGACCGATAAAATCACAATTTTGCCTAAAACTGAAAAAATGTTTTGTAAATTTATCTATGGAACTTGGTAAGAGAGAGCGAGGAAATTGCAAGTTCCAAATGAAAAACGTAAGTCTCAATGCTTGAAACTCAAAACTTACCATTCCCTCGTGCAAGGTCCAACTACTCCGTGAATTACGGGGCAATCGAGCGGCTAGGCTGGGCTTAGCAGGTGCGTGCCCCTGTGAATTTCCACCATCTCATGACTAGTTGTACTATCTTATAGGACCTATGATTGACCTTATCTACATACGGTGCTGAGAAGTGTTACAGTACTATCTTGAAGAAATAATTCCAAAAAAGATTAGGGGGTGTGGGGCAACTAGCTGATAACCCGATGATAATTTAAGAAAGTTGGGATGCGGATGTGTAAGCTCGCAGATATTAGAGTTGTGCAATAATTGTATGAAATGAAGTCTTTGCATCTCCATTGGTTGAGACAGATCAATGCTATAGAAATTAGTTGAGACAGAGCTGTGCATTAAATTTATGACATGAAGTGTCTGCATCTCCATTGGTTGAGACAGATCAATGCTGTAGAAATTAGTTGAGACAGAGCTGTGCATTAAATTTATGACATGAAGTGTCTGCATCTCCATTGGTTGAGACTGATCAATGCTGTAGAAATTAGTTGAGATAGAGCTGTGCATTAATTGTCTGACATGAAGTGTGTGCATCTCCATTGGTTGGGACAGATCAAATACTGTAGTGCTCATCAAAGTTGATTAGGGACATCGGTGTGACGTAGTACTACTAGCTAGGGTCCTCAGTCAAGACCGATTGTACTACAACGGTGAGACATCCGCGTGCCTCCGACTGAATGCACATGGCAGGGAGTCCCTGCTTTGATTGAGCTGATGGAGATTGGAGAAAGCACACCTGCACCCACACCATCCGTGCCGTGCCCTCGATGATGAATGACTGGAGAAGCCAGCCACGGATCTCTGACCTGGCTTTGGACAAGTACGCCTATCACCCAATTTCACCTTTCCCACCGCAGTTGCTTTTCCTCACAACATCTACAGCAGGACTCCTCAAACGCCGGTCACAAAATTGTGATCCATGCATGCTACTCAAATCGGCCCTATAAGTCTGTGCGAATCGACACACCCATATTCAGTCTGTATCTAAGGCCATGTGTCTGGGCGAGCCAGTCACGCCGGACCAGACACACCAGACCCATTACAAATTCCACAAAATTAAACAAGTCCACCAAATTCACCGCCTTCCTCCAACGTTCGTCCTCCATTTCGCACGGACATCACCGGTGGTCCGTCTGCCCAGCTCAGGCCAACTCTACCGCGCGACCCCAAATGAACGTTCATTTTGTCCGAATTCTGTTTGTTTGGGTAGGGCAATGGACTCGGTCCGGGCAGTTTCTGGGATGCGGTGGTTGTGCGCCCAATGCGCGGACGCATCCAGGTCGCATCCTGTCCGCGTACATTTTTCTTTGCAAGCCCTTAACTTTTTTTCATCATTCATTTTTGGTACATGGGAATACATCACCAAATTTTAATTAGAAAAGCAAGACTAAAGAAAACAAGAACCACAAGAATACATTTTAGAAGACATCCAACTTCCATAACTGCTCTTGTAAGTTGGATTAGTGCCTTCTCGATGCACTCATTGTTGATCTGCGGAGGAGGCTCGATCTTGCGTGCTTCTTTCTTCTTCGAGTCAAAAGAAGTCGATGTTGCTTCCTCACACCTAGTCTCGTGTCTAGCCTCTAATCTAGCAACAAGTGTACTTGTCTCATCTACAGCCTCTATGCTAGCTAAAAGTGCACGAACATCTACTAAATTACGCTCTATCAATATATCGATGTACTCCTCTTCGCAATACCAAAACTTGTATCCATGCTACACAATAAAATTTGAAGTTAGCACAACTAGTCAAATCTAGAACACAAACCAAAGCTAAAAAGAGCACATACCCCATCGTTTAAGCACTTGATGAACACCCATCCGGGATGTTCCGGCGTGGTAGACACGCGGCGAACGACCTTCTTTGGGCAGTGGTCGCACTTAATGAGTGGTAACGGTTCGCCGACGAGCTTTTGGGCAAGCACCGAGCCCAGCCAACCGCTATTCGTGTATCTGCCGGCGGACCACCGACGGTGCAGATGCGAGCGGCTAGAGGAGGAGCCACTGCCTGCATGTGGCCTTGCGGCCCTGCTAGGGCCTTCCGGCCAGGTGCCCGGCCAGTCCATGGCGCGGAGCGGCCTCCCACACCCGAGCGAGCTCAAGACCGACCGGATCCGCCCCACATCCGCCCGGCGGGTGCGCAAACCAGGTGGCCGTGGTTGGGTAGCTCGGGAGCGCCGAGGGGAAGGTGCTGGGCGAGCGCGCGTCCGAGCTGCACAGCTGCAATGGCAGCGGCGGCGAGGGAAAGAGTGGGGAAGAGTGGAGAAGAGTGGAGGGGGTGCGGCCGGAAGAAGGAGGGGGGCGGATAGAAAAAGGCGCCCATGTGACACCGACGGGCAGGCCAGGGGAGGACATGCGCAGATGGCCCGAGCGTCCGCGTGCTGTCCGTTTCATCCCAAAAGCAGCGCAAAACTTGGTCCGGGGATGGATCGAAAGCGGACACAAACGGACGCTGGGCCGTCTGATTTATACGTTTTACCCCAAATAAACGCGCGCGGAAAGATAAGGTCGCACAGTGGAGTTGGCCTCATGTTCGATGAAATATCCCAGTAGGAGAAGGTATAAATTTTGGTCCATTTTGTATCACCTCACACCAAACGATGGGACACGACATGCCAAGCGCGCGGAAAGGTCAACCGACACACGCCACCGCGTCCAATAATGAAGCCCCAAACTTCAATACTCCAAAACCTCCTACCGGGAGAAAATTTTAACGCATCATCTCGGCGAGCAAGCATCCGGCTAACACAACCAAACAGCCTGCACCTACCGTCGGTGAAGCACCTACCATTTTCCACGTGAACGTGTTACGTAAAACCAAACAAACTGGCCGTAATAATACTTGTCGAAGAATACAACCAAACTACGCGTTACATGCCGTTGGTGAAGCACAACCAAACAACCTGGCCTAAGAATACTTGTCGTCATTATGAATCCATTCAGATTTTATGAAGGCTTCATCGACTTTTTTGGATTCAGAAATTGAGACAAATGCAAAGTGCCCATAGAAATTTGCAAGTTGTGTTGCTCTTGAACAAGTGAGTGGACCAGGTGCATTGATGCTGTCAATGATCTTCTCAATCTGTACTTCATTTGCAACACGGGGATGTACTGGACGAAGATTTTGCCCTTACAGATCATTGTCTTCACCTTCAGCATTGACTTCAGGCTCAGCATTTTCGTCAGGATGACATGGCGCAATAATGAGTTCATCTTCAGCCTGAGGTTAGGACGGTATGATCTCTCCAGTACCCATGAGCTTGATAGATTCACTAGGAGGAACTTCATCTAGCACATTTGGTAGGTGCTCTCTTTGCGAGCCGTTGGTCTCATTGAACCGCACATCCACAGTTTCAACCACTTTATAGTGAAAGAGGTTGAAAACTCTGTAGGAGTGCGAGTCCTTTCCGTAACCAAGCATAAACCTTCATGTGCCTTCGATGCAAATTTTGAAGTGTGATGTGGATCCTTGATCTAACACCTAGCACCAAATATTATAAAGTAACTGACGTTTGGTTTCTTACCAGTTGGCAGCTCATATGATGTTTTCTTCAGAAGCTTGTGAAGATAAACTCGGTTGATGATGTGGCATGCGGTGTCAATGGCTTCAGGCCAGAACTTTCTTGGAGTCTTGTACTCATCTAGCATCGTCTGAGCCATCTCGATGAGGGTTCTGTTCTTGCGCTCCACGATGCCATTCTGCTGAGGTGTGTAGGGAGCAGAAAACTCATGAGTGATGCCAAGCGTATCAAGGTAAGTGTTGAGGCCAGTGTTCTTGAATTTTTTGCCGTTGTCACTTCTGATGTGCTTGATCTTGACACCGTAGTTCGTCATGGCATGATCTGCGAAGCGTCTGAAGACATCCTGCACTTCATTCTTATAGAGAATTATATGCACCCTGGTATATCTTGAGTAATCATCAACAATAACGAAACCATAAAGACAAGCAGTGGTAGTAAGAGTAGAGTAATGAGTAGGGCCGAATAAGTCCATGTGAAGCAGCTCGAAGGGTTGAGACGTTGTCATGATTGTCTTCGAGGGATGCTTGGCCCTAGTCATCTTCCCAACTTCACAGGCACCACACAGATGATCTTTCTTGAACTTGACGCCTTCGATGCCCACGACATGCTTCTTTTTTGAGAGAGTGTACAAGTTCCTTATGCCTACATGTCCTAGCCTCCGATGCCAAAGCCAACACTCTGAAGCTTTTGCTAGAAGACATGTGGCAAGCTGTGGTCTTGCTGAGAAATCTACCATATACAGATCATCTTTTCGATACCCTTCAAAGACTAGAGATTTTTCAGACTCCATAAGGACAAGGCAACGATATTTTCCAAATATCACAATCATATTCAAATCACATAGCATTGATACAGACATTAAGTTGAAACCAAGGGATTCAACAACCATCACTTTATCCATGTGCTGATCCTTTGAGATTGCAACACTACCAAGACCCAATACCTTACTTTTACCAGTGTCAGCAAATGTGATATTACTCTTATTAGACGGCCGAAAAGTTGAATCCATCAAAAGACTTCGATCACCAGTCATGTTGTTGGTGCAGCCACTATCCGTAATCCATTCTGAAGCATGAGGTGTCATAGCCTACAGTACAGTTTGGGGGATAGACTTCATCAAGCGAGTTGTGAAGCATAAACGTTTGACGAACAAGTGCAACATAGAAGTTCAGATCTTGGTTAGGATAGATAGGGTGAGTGTCAAGGAATCCCGGGACGAAATACATAGTAAGTCCATTTGGGCATTTTATCTTGCGCCCCACAAGATGTTTAAGGTTTCCAGCATAAGCATCAGACGCCTTTGATTTCCGGCTGGAGACATTTCCCTTGGCACCACGTGCCATGAAGAAGTAGGTGGAGGCAGAGTCATCCTCATCCTTGGCATCAACGTTGGTGACGAGGCCATTGTCTTCAGTATGGAAGATGGACTTGGCAACGTATGCAAAAGCTAGAGCCAGGCTTGCCACTCCAGAATCAGATTCCTCCTCGGACTCCACCTCTGCCTCCTCAGATTCAGACTCCTTCTCTCAATCCATCTCCTTGCCAACAAAATCACGAGCCTTGCCAGATGAGCTATTCTTGTGTGAAGAAGACTTCGACGAAGACTTGGAAGAAGACTCTGAGGATTTCTTCTTCTTCTTCTTCTTGTCATCAGAATCATAGTCCTTGCTCTTCTTCTTCTTCTTTGTCTCGTTGTCCCACTATGGACACGCAGACATGTAGTGACCAGGTTTCTTGCACTTGTGACAGGTTCTCTTCTTGTGATCACGAGAGGAAGCTTCATCATTCCTTGAGCTGGATCTTGAAGACTTTCTAAAGTCTTTCTTCTTAGTGAACTTCTGGAACTTCTTCACGAGCATAGCAACCTCCTTTCCAATGTCTACAGGACCACCAGAACTGCAGTCAGATTCTTCTTCAGACGAGGAGACGACCTTTGCCTTGAAAGCGCGAGTGCGGCCATAGTTGGGACAATAGATATCTCTTTTTTCAGATAGCTGGAACTCATGTGTGTTGAGCCTCTCAAGTATGTCAGACGGATCGAGAGTCTTGAAATCAGGGCGCTCTTGAATCATTAGGGCCAGAGTGTCAAATGAGCTGTCGAGAGATCTTAGTAGTGTCTTGACGATTTCATGCTTGGTGATCTCAGTGGCGCCGAGTGCATGAAGCTCATTGGTGATGTCAGTGAGGCGACCAAATGTGAGCTGGACATTCTCATTCTCATTTCTCTTGAAGCGGTGATACGTCTCCGTCGTATCTATAATTTTTGATTGTTTCATGCCAATATTATTCAACTTTCATATACTATTTTGGGACTAACATATTGATTCAGTGCCCAGTGCCAGTTCTTATCTGTTGCATGTTTTATGTTTCGCAGAAACCCAATATCAAACAGTGTCCAAACGGGATAAAAACGGACGGAGAATTATTTTGGAATATTTGTGATTTTTGGGAGGAAGAATAAACGCGAGACGGTGCCCGAGGGGGCCAGGAGACAGGGGGTGCGCCCCAGGGGAGCAGGCGCGCCCTGGACTCTCTTGGGCACCTCGTAAGGCAGTTGACGCTCTTATTTTGCCGCAAGAAAGCTAATTTTATGAGAAAAATCTGGGCGAAAGATTCACCCCAATCGTAGTTACGGATCTCCGGATATAAAAGAAACGGTGGAAGGGTAGAATCTGAGAACGCAGAAACAGAGAGAGACAAAGAGACAGATCCAATCTCGGAGGGGCTCTCGCCCCTCCCAAGCCATGGGAGCCAAGGACCAGAGGGGAAACCCTTCTCCCATCTAGGGAGGAGGTCAAGGAAGAAGAGGAAGAAGGGGTGCCCTCTCCCCCTTGCTTCCGGTGGCGCCGGAACGCCGCCGGGGGCCATCATCATCCCCGCGATCTTCACCAACACCTTCATCATCTTCACCAACATCTCCATCACCTTCCCCCATCTATATCCAGTGGCCCACTCTCCCGCAACCCTCTGTACCCTCTACTTGAACATGGTGCTTTATGCTTCATATTATTATCCAATGATGTGTTGCCATCCTATGATGTCCGAGTAGATTTTCTTTGTCCTATCGGTGATTGATGAATTGCTATGATTGGTTTGAGTTGCATGTTTTATTATTGGTGCTGTCCTATGGTGCTCTCCATGTCATGCAAGCATGAGGGATTCCCTCTGTAGGGTTTTCAATATGTTCATGATTTGCTTATGGTGGTGGCGTGAGTGACAGAAGCACAGACCCGACTAAGTAGGTTGTTTGCGTATGGGATAAAGGAGACTTGATACTTTAATGCTATGGTTGGGTTTTACCTTAATGATCTTTAGTAGTTGCGGATGCTTGCTAGAGTTCCAATCATAAGTTCATATGATCAAAGAATAGAAAGTATGTTAGCTTATGCCTCTCCCTCAAATAGAATTGAAATAGTGATTCCGGTCTAGTAACTTAGTCAATTGCTGAGGGACAATTTCACAACTCCTACCACCACTTTTCCGCACTCACTATATTTACTTTATTGCTTCTTTATCTAAACAGCCCCTACTTTTTATTTACGCGTTCTTTATATTCTTGCAAACTTATCCAACAACACCTACAGAGTACTTCTAATTTCATACTTGTTCTAGGTAAAGCGAACGCTAAGCATGCATAGAGTCGTATCAGTGGCAGATAGGACTTGAGAGAATATTTGTTCTACCTTTAGCTCCTCATTGGGTTCGACACTCCTACTTATCGAAAGAGGCTACAATTATCCCCTACACTTGTGGGTTATCAAGCGGTTGAAGAGATTGCGAAGAACACTGATTCTTGAATCTCTCTGTGTTGAGACGCCTTCATTGACCTTGGAGAGCCAGTCCCAGACCAGCTTTAACGTTTCCAGAGCACTCACACGACCATACTGCCCCTTGGTCAGATGACCACAGATGATGTTCTTGGTAGTTGAGTCCAGTTGCACGAACCTCTTGACATCAGCAGGAGTGACACCTTCACCAGTCTTGGGAACGCTGTTCTTGACGACATACCAACAATCGACATCAATGGCTTCAAGATGCATGCACATCTTATTCTTCCAGTAGGGGTAATCAGTGCCATCGAAGACAGGGCACGCAGCGGAAACTTTGATTATCCCTACAATCGACATAGCTAAACTCCAGGTGGTTAAACCGAATCACACAGAATAAGGGAGCACCTTGCTCTAATACCAATTGAAAGTGCTAGTATTCGACTAGAGGGTGGGGGTGAATGGGTGATTTTTATGAAATTCTTCAAAACATGGATGTTTTGAAGACAAACGATAGAAATGAACCTATTGATATGCAGCGGAAGGTAGACTACACTAGACAAGCAATAGTCATGTAAGCAATGAAGTGAAAGCACGAAGACTATAAGCAGCTAGGTAGATTGGATCAGGATGCAAGATAGTATGAAGCCAAACAGACAACAGTCTTCACTTAGTGAAGTCAAACAGATAAGGCAAGTAGGCAAAGACTTCACGAAGACAAACTGTAAGTAAGGCAAGGGAGGTAGGATAGACCCAGTTTCTCAAAGAGGACAAAGGGTTTGTTCGACCAGTTCCAGTTGCTGTGACAACTGTACGTCTGGTTAGGGAGGCTGATATTTAACTCAGAAGACTGTGTCTTCACCTTATTCCACTTGAGCTAAGAACACTTAGTCCTCGCCCAATCACTCTGGTAAGTCTTCAAGGGAGACTTCCAGACCTTCACAGACTTCGTTCACCGGCAATCCAGAATGACTCTTGGATGCTCAGAACGCGACGCCTAACCGGCTGGAGGATTCATAGTCCTCAAGTGTAATAAGTCGTCAGATCACGTGGACAGAAAGACTTCAGTGATGCCTAACACTCTTTGGCTCTGGGTGTTTCGGGCTTTGTCGTTGCAAGGATTCTCTCTCAAAGGGTTCGGAGGTGGGTTGCTCTCAAATGACAAAAGCCATGCACTAACTCTGAGCAGCCACCAATTTATGGTGTAGGGGGTGGGCTATTTATAGCCAGAAGGTAACCCGACTTGATTTGTCCAAAATGACCCTGAGTCACTAAGGAACTAACACGTGTCCAATGGTCAGATTTCGAACACACGTGGCAACTTGACTTGGGATACAAGTAAAGCTGACTCATCCAGCTTTGGATAGATTTGCTCTCATTATCTTCGCTCGAAGACATATGATTTTGGTTCAGCATCACATTAGTCACTCTGACTTTGTTCACTTGGACTCCACTTAATAGTACGGTGGTTCCTATGAGTCAACAAAGAAGAAAAGGAAACAATGAAACAACTATGTCTTCGCGCTCCATAGTCTTCACGCAATGTCTTTTCTTGTCATAGTCTTCAATGTGAATGTCTTCATAGACCACCATTGTCTTCAATGTCTTCATACATTTTTAGGGGTCATCTCTGGTAGGTAAACCGAATCAATATGGGACTACTACCTGTGTTATCCTGCAATTCTCACAAACACATTAGTCCCTCAACCAAGTTTGTCGTCAATACTCCAAAACCAACTCGGGGTGGCACTAGATGCACTTACAACTGGGCACTGGGTCAATAGGTTAGTCCCAAAAAATGATATAAAGTTGCTATAAAATGATTGTAAAACACCCAAGAATGATAAAATAACAGCATGAATACCTTCATAAATTATAGATACATTGGAGACATATCATGGTATCAGAGCTTTGGTCTCCATTTGCCTTGATTTCCATAGCTTTGTTGATCATAGCCTTGGTTTCACAACCTAGGAGAGTATGGCGTCTAGCGAGGGAAATTACCACCGTAGAGGTCCTTACTTTGATGGTACTAATTTTGCTGGTTGGAAGCATAAGATGAAAATGCATATTCTTAGACATAACCTCGCCGTTTCGGTTATTGTGTGTATTGACTTGCAAGGTGAATTCTTTGATGGGAAAGAATCGAATCGTGAAGCTACCGCGGAAGAATTGCAGATGCTGTAATACGATGCTCAAGCTTGCAATATCCTCTTCAACGGATTGTGCATCGAAGAATTCAACAAAATCAGCCTTCTTGAGAATGTAAAGGAAATTTGGGATACTTTGATTGATATGCACGAAGGTACCGATTCCGTCAACGAATCCAAATTGGATGTGCTTCAAAGTCAGCTTGACAAGTTCAAAATGAAGGATGGTGAAGGTGTCACTGAAATGTACTATAGGCTTGCTCTCATCACAAATGAGATTGCTGGCTTAGGAAGTGAAGAGATGATCGACAGATTCATCATCAAGAAGATCCTAAGAGCCTTGGATGGAAAATATGATACCATGTGCACATTGACCAAAATGATGCCCAATTACAAAGATCTCAAGCCAACCGAAGTCATTGGAAGAATTGCTGCTCATAAGATGTCACTCAAGGATAAAGAAGAGCTTCACAACAAGTCTAGTGCTGCTTATGAAGCCTCATGTGATGCTCCTACATCATCAAGTGAGAAGCAAATCTTCAATGAGGAATTGAGCCTAATGGTGAAGAACTTCAACAAGTTCTACAAGAATAGAAGCAAATAAAGAAGTTCCAAGTCAAGGTCCTACAATGACAAAAGTCTTCTAGTCCTGAGCGTAATTGCTACAATTGTGTAAAACCCGGACACTACTCCAATGAGTGTACGGCTCCCTACAAAAGAAGAGAAGACTCACCTAAAAGGAGAAGTAGAAGATAAGAATCGCCTTCAAGAGAGAGAAGGAGTAGAGATGATCATTATGAACGAAGAACCTCTCGCAGAAGCAAGGATTCGGAAAGGAAGGACAAGTCATCAAGGAGCTACACAAAACAAAGGCATCAAGCTCACGTTGGTGAATGGGTATCCGACTCTGACTCCGACCATCACTCCGAGAGAAGTTATCACTCCGACTCCGAATATACTCAAGGTGAAGGTGTTGCCGGTCTAGCTCTTGTGTCAACCAACTCCTATGACATATTTGACTCACCAAATGAAGGAATTGGAAGATGCTTCATGGCTAAAGGCCCAAAGGTATCACATCCCTAGTATGTTGATTTCAATAGTGATGAAGATGATTTGCTAGGTGATGATGATTTACTTGTTGACAACTCTAGTGATGAAAACTATGATGAACTTGCTACTAATCATGCTAATCAAGATAAAATGAATGACGATGATAAGAAGGAGATCGAGCATCTAACTAAAGAACTAAACGCTCTTAAGTTAGCTCATGAAACTACCTTAGAAGATCATCGAGAGCTTTTAAAGACTCGTGAGAAGCTACGCTTTGAAAAGCTCAACCTTGAGCAAGAGCATGGGTTATTAAAGGCAATAAATGATGATCTTTGTAAGAAAAGTTCTTCTTACATTGCCAAGCGTTTACTCTTGTCTATTTACATGCCACAAGTAAAATCTAGCAACAAGAGTAAGAAAGATTCTTCTTCTAGTAGTAACAATAATCATGCTAAATCCAATGTTGTTTCTTCTAGTAGTTCTCTTGATTCCACTAATGATTCTCTTAGCCAAGTTACACTTGAGCAAGAAAATAGATTATTGAAGGGAATTATAGAGAAAGGTGTTCACAAGAGCCTTGCCGGAAGTAAGCAATTTGAGGAAATTGTACGCAAGCAAGGAAGGCACCGGAAGAATCAAGGTGTTGGTTTTGAATGAAGGTTCAACGCTAGTGGAGTTGAGTGGGAAGAAGATCAATACCCCAAGAAGAAGTTTGTACCTCAACAAGAGAAGTATGATCCTACTTCCTTCAAGGGGACACAAGCTCAAGATGATCTTCCACCACAAGACCACAAGCAAAAAGTCAAGCACAAGCTTCAAGAGGAGATTGATGCATTTGAAGAAGCTCCCAAGGCCTTGGTCAAGTGGGTTCCCAACACTACATCAAGTTCTACTTCATCAAGTACGAATACAAATCCAAGGATTCCCATCAAGTTGACGTGGATCCCGACGAAGAAGAACTAGAGAGTTCTTGAGGGTGACTCCGCCAAGATACTTCACTCATATCATTTTGGCGAGAACAAGTGCAAACAACTTCCACATCTTGCACTAGTTCAAGGAGTCACAAACCCTCTTGTTGGTAAGACAAGGGACAAGTTAACATAATGCTTTCATGGACATCATCTTGTGTGTACTTCACTCTATGTCTATGGATATCCTTGTTAATTTGTTCCTTGTGGGACTAACCCATGTAGGTATTGAAAGTGCAAATCACTTTAATGGATTGCTCCAAATGATCTACATCAACATTGAGCATCCACATCTTCAACATCTACATGAAGTTACCATCGACAAAACCCAAGGTTAGTTCATCCCTCTTAGGTGGGATATCACATCCAGTGGGAGCTTTACTCTAAGAATTGAGCTAGAGCAACTCTAATGCTGTGAACACAACAATGCTTTATGTAAAAGTGGTAACCCCACTTGTGCTCAAACGATGAGTATGACCTATGATCAAATGTTCTCATTTGACTCCTAAGTCAATATACTCATATATATAGATGACCTAGTCATCGCCAATTGCTTGATAGATGCTAGAGTGTTTGTGCATGCTTTTCCACATATTTCATTTGCCATCTTATTGTGTGAGCATGTTGATTGCATATTTTTCTCATTCAAGGACATCCATTTGTTGCTTTGATTGTTTGGCTCTTCTTCTTTTGCCAAATGGATGGACTAGAATGCCTAAGAACTTCCTCTAGCTATCTGTGCTTTTCTCATCTCAAACTCTATTTGTCATGGAATTGTCACGGCAGATGTCCTTAGTGTGAGGACTTAGTCGCGAGGCCAACGCATCTATGTGGTAGCTTGAAAGGGGTTGGGCGGAATCGTGAGACGCAACATAAGACAAGGATTTAGCAGCTTCAGGCCCCGGGAAACATCATCCGGTAATAACCCTACATGCTGTTTGTGGCTCGGTCTCATTATGATCATGAGGGAGTCGCCGGTAAGCCGGCTCTTTGTGTCTAGCCCTAGAGATTGTTTCTTCTTTTCTGTCCCTCTTTGGGGATCCCTGCCCCTCCTTATATATGTTGAAGGGGTGGGTTACATGACTAGTCCTAGTAGGATTAGGATTAACCTATTACAAGTGGAGTCCTAGTCTTGCTTCCTTTGTAGGAGAATATTCCTTATGCCTTTCTTCTTAAACCGGCCCATCATAAACATGAGCTGGCCTTCTGGGCCTTGGGCCTTGTCGTTCGTCTGACCCGCCCGCCGGGTTACTAATGAATCGCCAAGATCGGGCGGGTCACTCTTGAGTCGCCAAGCTTCGGGCGGGTCACCAGTGAGTCCCCATACCCCAGCCGGGTCATACATCCGGCTGGTTACACCGCGGGGTATATCCCCGACATTAGCCCCCAGTTTAATTTGGATTTATCCATGTTAATCTGATCTGCAACATAAACGCAAGAACAAATTTGACAGGTTGTGCTCCGGGTTAAATATTCTTGTAAGCTGGCACCTAATCATCCTTAAGTCCTTGTCATTTCCTCCTTCTAGAAAATCCGGGTCATTAGGCCAGCTTCATAATGAATTTGCTTGTAGAAGAAATATTTTGAAGAATAATCCACTTGAGTCAGCTTCCAAAGCGCCGGCTTAAGAAATATTGGTCTTGAAATACTCATCTGATATTCAGCCGGTTTGAAGATGTAGAACTTGCCGGTTTTAATATTACCAAAATTGGCAGTTTGTAAATATTGATGGCACTGAGTCATAATTGTTGCCGACGCCGGGTCATAATTATTGATGATGCCGGGCTATGATTGTTGCAGACACCGGGTCATAATGATTGGTGACGCCGGGTTAATCTGATTTGCTCAAAACCGAGAATTTGATCATAATGATTGGTGACGCCGGGTTAATCTGATTTGCTCAAAACCGAGAATTTGGAAGTATTTCTCCTTATATCCGTGTTACCTGTGGCCCCCAAGTGCCGGGTTGTCATGCTTGCATCAACCTAGGACTTTTAGTTGTCTTATGCTCACAAAACTTCACTCGGTGTAGCCCCCAAGGGCCGAGTCATTATGCAATAATTAGCAGGGACTTTATAGATGTAGACTTGAGCAGCAACATGTAGCCCCAAAGGGCCGGCTCAGTAAGATAATATTGAGCTATGACTTTATATATGATTCATTGATAATAACATCATATGATGTAATCTCCACCATGGGGCTTGAACCCACGTCCGCAAGGTTAAGAGCTTTGTACTCTACCAACTGAGTAGTGGATCTTTCAATATAATGGATTTAGGCTTGTGTACCTTGAATTTTCGGCATGAGCAATTGGTAGCCCCCAAGGACCGGCTCATTACAATGTGATGAGTCGGGTCTTCAATAAGGCCAGTAAAAATGACTTTGCATTAGCCCCCAAGTGTCATGGTGCATGCTGGGAGTGACGTGGGACTTCGCATATTCGATGTAATCTTAATTTGAATAATGTAGCCCCCAATTGCCGGGTCATAAGCCTAGAGAGTCAGGACTATTCCTTTCATTGTAGAATAAATCATATCCATTGATAAAATACTAGCCATTGAGCTGAAGCGACTTTGAAAACCTCAATCATAATATTAGTTACTGATAACCATAATAAAAATCCAGCCATGTTGGCTATTAAAGATTTGAATAACCCGGTTTGAAAACCTCAATCATTCAATATCGTAATGAAAAATCCAGCCAAATTTGACTGTTTAAAGATTCAAATACCTTATTTGTTGACAAGTAAATCCGGAGTTTTTAAATACCCGGCGGCTCTTGGCCGATGGCGACTTAATGCGCATTCATTGTAAGCTGGAATCTTTATAACTCGGCAGCTTATAGCCTTTGAGAAAATCTAGAACGGATAATCATTTTGAAGCATCAATTTTGATAATGAGCTTGAACTTAATCATTTATATAAGTCATACTTCTGCAAATCCTGCACAGGGTTTAAACAACATATGCCCTGGCGACTTAACGGCAAACCAGGGCGGGTACCAACCCAAACATAACATAATCTTTATGCAATTATGGAAAAGACTAGGATTAAGGCCATCAGTCGTAAACATACTGGCGACTTAACGTCAAACCAGGGCGGGTTAATAGAAACCACATATATATGCTTCAGATATGAGAAAAAAGTCTCAAAACCCAAAAGATTGTGTTCAAAAAATTTAATCTAGACAAAAAGAAAATCAAGGCTTCTGATTCAAATACGATCAGTAAACCGTTCCAAAGGGGTTAATCTAGGATTCAAATACGATCATGTAGCCGTCAGTGGCTTTGGCGTTGCCGATCAAGAGGGTACCGACAGCTATGTTCTCTTTGGTTCGAATACGACCTATGTTTGAACAGGAAGCCCCCAAATGACCTTGAGAGTTGTTTAACGACGCTGATTCGAATACGATCCATGTCGGACCCAAAAGGGGTTGAGCTATGATTCTAATACGATCAAGAAGCCCCCTAGTGAGTTTGGCAGTGTGCCGATCAAAAGGGCACTGACAGCTATGTTCTCTTTGGTTCGAATACGACCTATGTTTGAACAGGAAGCCCCCAAGTGACCATAGAGGAAGGGTACCTATATGTGAGTTGTGCTTTGCAACAGACTCTCTTTGGTCCCTTTAATTTTATCTGAGAACTCGAATTTTGCGAGAGATAAATTTTTGAACCGAAATTTTTTAAACCGGATATTGAGAGTTTCAAAGCTTTGTAAGAGACAAATTTACTTTGAACCGGATTTTAATCCGGAATTCTTCTTTTTAAGCCAGACATCTTTCTGACGGTCTTTAAAATTTCATCGATAGAGCAGTATTCTCTGGGGCCGGGTTATTTTCCCCTCCAACAACCCGGAGTTCTTGAATGCATTGAAACCGGCCAATTCTGCCGAGTTATACCATTGTAGCCCCCGAGTCTCAAGACGACTCGAGGTGTTGGCTTGAGATTCTCCATATTTGACCATTGCAAAAGGTGTATATCATTAGCGTTGATAGCGCGATGTGAATCCACAGAAGGTTGAGGTGACTGCGGCGGGTTTATAAATGATCCCGTATGAGCCGTGTCAGCAACTCGGCCAATGGTTCCTTCCAACTAGCTGTTTGAAGTTTAACCAAACTATAGTGGTGGCGACTTGTGTGCCTGCCCATTGAGCCATCCAGTGCAGACGGCGGCTGATAATACATGATAATTTGCCTCCAATTTGTTGGAAGAAAAACCGGGCTTCCCAAGCGGTGACCTGCTCATACTCAATAAACAGCTCATGCAGACAGGTGCTGCCCGGTGTTTTGATGTAGAACAGGCTGCAAGAGACGGACGGTAAAGACGACCGCAACATCTGAGGTGGCACAGACAGATGAACCGACCGTGGCGTTGTAAGCCGGTGCGGACGGGCAAGTTGTCCTTCTTGTTGTAAGCCGGCGTGGTCGCGAGAGACGGCCACGGCGTTGTAAGCCGGCGCGGTCGCGAGAGACGGGCACGGCATTGTAAGCCGGTGCGGGAGTCCGTTGAGTAACGACGACCACCTATGCCCAAAGATGTTGGCATGCCTCCATCTCCACGGTATAATATGTCATAAATAATTGCCCTGCATAAACAATATTGCAAACTAAGGCAAAGATAAACTTGTTCTTTGACAAAAGCAACATGTGCTAATAAAACAAACTTGGATGGATATCACCTGATTTGTTTGGACGACGGATGATCCGTTTATCGCGACAGAGGTAGCTCAGGCAGAGCAGCGACTCAATATAGTTCCGTCGACTCAGGCAGTCCGGCGACTTAATATAACCCCGGCGGCTCAAAGAGGCAAGGGCGGCTCACCGCAGCTCCGGCGGGTTGATGTATATTAAGCTGCACGGGCGGTGACTTGAGCACACCTGTTCCATCAGTAAGCGGGCGCAGACGCCGGTGCATGACGGTGCTTTCGTACACTTCATAGGCACAACATGGAACCACCTTTGATACACATAAAAATATACATACCAAAGTAATATGTAATATAAAAATATACTGAATGAATTTCACCTGATATGTTAGGCTGGAAATTATCCGCCGCGGAGTTGTGAAGTTGAAACCAATCACGAGCGAGTCAACCGCGAAAGCAGACAGATGAGTCAGCTGCGGGGTTGTAAGCCGACACAGATGGGCGAGTCAATCGCAGTCACGGTAAGCGGGTGCAGACGCACGAATCAGCCACAGGTACAGACGGATGTAATCCGAACAGCGGGGTGATGATTAGCACGTGTATCCGTCGAGCATCATGACACGGACAGGCACTAGTGCAAAAGTGATGTTTACGTGCACCCCTTATGCGACCCCTTTTTGTAAGGAATAATGGTTCTGCGGAAAAGTATCATAGACCAGAGTAATTGTTCTTAAAAAATTTAATATATACTGATAAAATACAAAGAAAGGATAGCACTTGATATTATTTGTCGGATGAACGTGGATACTAGGGATTAAAAACATAATCTGATGTAGCCCTAGCACCGTAGCCCATGTTCCTTTACCCACTGTCGCGTTGATTTTCATGTGCAGATACAGCAGTCTTCTGATTGAAAACAATCAGAGAAATAATGCCATGCTGGCTCAACACAGGAGTGACGACGACTCTTTGAATCAGTGAGGACTCAAGGCAGCAGGGCCAGCATGACCCGGGGCGGTTTAGCACAAGCCGGCTTAAGATGAGGGGCAACAGCAGCGGCCGGCCATGGTGGAGCCACGGCAGAGGCACAACAAGCGTGAGGGATTCCCGCTGTAGGGTGTTGCAATATGTTATGATTCTCTTATAGTGGGTTGCTTGAGTGACAGATGCATAAACCCGAGTAAGGGGGTTGTGGCGTATGGGATAAAGGGGACTTGATGCTTTAATGCTATGGTTGGATTTTACCTTAATAATCTTTAGTAGTTGCGGATGCTTGCTAGAGTTCCAATCATAAGTGCATATGATCCAAGAAGAGAAAGTATGTTAGCTTATGCCTGTCCCACATAAAGCTTGCTATCGGTCTAGTAAAGTAGTCAATTGCTTAGGGACAATTTCACAACTCCTACCACTACTTTTCCACACTTGCTATATTTACTTTATTGCTTATTTATCTAAACAACCCCTAGTTTATATTTATGTGCTCTTTATTATCTTGCTAACATATCCAACAACACCTACAAAGTTCTTCTAGTTTCATATTTGTTCTAGGTAAAGCGAACATCAAGCGTGCGTAGAGTTGTATCGGTGGTCGATAGAACTTGAGGGAATATTTGTTCTACCTTTAGCTCCTCATTGGGTTCGACACTCTTACTTATCGAAAGAGGCTACAATTGATCCCCTATACTTGTGGGTTATTAGTCTATGCCAAGAAGAAGAAAGATCACAACTCCAATGGCCAACATGTACAAGGAGATACCTGACAAAGCCTTGGAGACACATAAGCTAGGGTCTGTGTACTACCTGTTGTCTAGACTGGCCACCATCAACACCACCTTGAGGCACACCTTGTTGCCCAAATCAGGAGATCACATGATGATCAGAGGTCACTCCATCAATCTGCTGCAGTTGTTTGATGGGCCCCAGAAGTTTAAGGTGACGAGTTTGATTGTTGAGACATCAAGATGACAGCTGCAAACCAGAAGAGATCATGTGGGTATGCTCCACACATCCAGATGCTCATCAACTCCAAGATGGGCACATGCACATACTTGTTGCATAAGGAACATCTTCCCTTGAGGCTTGACTTTGAGGACAACACATTTGTCATGAATGATGAAGATCCCACATCCGTAGAGGCTCAAGAGAAGAGGGCGAAAGCAAAAGCTGAGAAGGCAGCCAGGATGCCAAGTGTTGAAGAGGCTTCACAGATTTTCCTCAAGTTAAAAAAAGATCAACTTGGATATCTTATTCAAGCCACTCTGAGGATTGAGAAAGGATTGGCCACCCTGACTCAGAATCAAGAGAACCCAGAGAGGATCACTGAGACAAAGTTCTATGATCTTGACTTGAAGGTGACTGAGATGCAGATAGCTGTTGAGCAGCTCCAGGAAGAAGCTGAAGAGAGGAAAGGGAAAGCTACCACAAATGCCTTTCAGAGAGTGCCCAGGGCACAGAGATCTGTAGCAGTGCCTTTGACAGACACACGAGCTACTACATTAGGACCTGCAGCTACAACTTCAGTAGCACGTCCAGTGGTAACTCCTCCAGCTCCAACAACTTCAACAGATTCATTCGTCCTTGGAGTTCTCTCAACACCACCTCCCGAAGATCAAGCCTAGAGAGACGCATAGCACTATGCATTTTCAATATTTTTGGTAACTTGTTGCCAAAGGGGGAGAAAGTGTATAGATCATAGGCTTTGATAGAGGGAGACTTGCTTCTTTTTGCCATCTCTTTTGCTACTTGGTTGATACTTATTTGTGTGCTTGCTTGGATGATACCTTATGTGTGTGTGAGATACTTGTATGGTCATGTGTTTGATCATATCATACTTTAATTCTTGTGCTTGTATGATGCTATTATTTATCACTCATGTATGATTATCCACTTTGTCTTGGTGATGAGTGCATATTTCATATTCTATCATTTTGAGCGCTCCACCAAGATGTATGTGACATGGAAGAGTAACTCATGATCCTAATCGATTGTGCATTTGCATTCAAAAGCAAATTTTAAATAATGCATAAATTTAGGGGGAGCTCTTGCTTATCACATACTTCTCAAAGCGATGATGTATTTCATTCTTATTATCATTTGTCGAATCTTTGATCTATATGTTGTCATCAATTACCAAAAAGGGGGAGATTGAAAGTGCAACTAATCCCTGGGTTGTTTTGGTAATTCTTAACAACATATAGCTCATTGAATAATACTCTTTCAAGATGATCATTTCAGAAAGTTCAATGATTGGCATGGCATGGACTAGAGATGTGGACCCCTCAAAATGCTAAGGACACATATTGGCTCAAGCTCAAGACTCTACACTTTCATTTTAGTGATCCAAGATCACACTAAGTCCATAGGAAAAGCCAATACTATTAAAAGGGGGTGAGGTGTTGCTTAATGGCTTGCTTACTCAAAATGCTTAGTGATATGCTCCAAAAGCCCTCAACCACTTTCTCATTTCCACATATGTCCTAAACCAAAATTCAAACTCGGCCCCACCGATTTGATCTATCCGGCACCACCGAGTTCTTTTGACATAGCCATAGCTAGAAACCCTAATCAGTTCGGTCTCACCCATAGGGATCTTGGTCTCACCGAGATGGGATTGCAAACTCTCTGTTTCCCTTCGTAACGTTTCGGTCTAACCGAGATGAGTGATCGGTCCCACCGAGTTTGCAATGCAAACTCTCTGTTTCCTCTTCGTAATGTTTCGGTTTCACCGAAATGAGCGACCGGTCCCACCGAGTTTGCCTGACCAACTCTCTGTTTGCCTATTACTGAAATCGGTCTCACCGAGATTACGTTATGCCCTAACCCTAATGAAATCGGTCCCACCGAGTTGACATGTTGGTCCCATCAAAAATCCAAACGTTCACATTTTGAACTAAATCGGTCTGACCGAGTTTCACTATTCGGCCCCATCGAGTTTGGTAAATTGTGTGTAACAGTTAGATTTTGTGTGGAGGCTATATATACCCCTCCACCCTTCCTCCACATGTGGAGAAAGACATCAGAATGTGCCTACACTTCCACCATTCATTTTTAGAGAGAGAACCACCTACTCATGTGTTGAGACCAAGATATTCCATTTCAACCACAAGAATATTGATCTCTAGCCTTCCCCAAGTTGCTTTCCACTCAAATCATCTTTCCACCAAATCCAAATCTATGAGAGAGAGTTGAGTGTTGGGGAGACTATCATTTGAAGCACAAGAGGAAGGAGTTCATCGTCAACACACCATCTATTACCTTTTGGAGAGTGGTGTCTCCTAGATTGGTTAGGTGTCACTTGGGAGCCTCCGTCAAGATTGTGGAGTTGAACCAAGGAATTTGTAAGGGCAAGGAGATCGCCTACTTCGTGAAGATCTACCCAAGTGAGGCAAGTCCTTCATGGGCGATGGCCATGATGGGATAGACAAGGTTGCTTCTTCGTGGACCCTTCATGGGTGGAGCCCTCCGTGGACTCGCACTGCCATTACCCTTCGTGGGTTGAATTCTCCATCAACGTGGATGTACAATAGCACCACCTATCGGAACCACGCCAAAAATCTCCATGTCTACATTGTGTTTGCTCCCTCCAAACTCCTGCCCTTTATCTTCATATGCAATGATTTACATTCCGTTGCTATACTCTTAGAATTGCATGTGTAGATTGATTGCTTGACTTGTGATAAGTTGTTAAAATCTGCAAAGAATTAAAATTGGGAAAAGGCTAGATTTTTATTTGGTCAAGTAGTCTAATCACCCCCCTCTAGACATACTTTTGATCCTACACCTTTGATTATGTTGAGGTTGTGTTCGACCAATCTGCGTGGGATCCCGGGCATGTCCGATGGGTGCCAGGCGAAGATATCCCAATTTTCACGCAGGAATGCGCATAAGGCGGTGCCTACCGTCGGGTCCAGTTGTGCTCCGATGGATGCTGTTTTGTTAGGGTTCGTCGGGTGCACTTGAAATTTTACTATTTCATAGGTGGGTCTGAAAGAGGTGGATTTGGGCCTCTTGTCGAGGACCACATCATCCTTGTCCACCATGGACTGCAGGGTGGTTAGTTCTTCGGCCGCAAAGGCTTCAGATTGTGCCTCTAAGGCCAAGGATGCGGTTTTGTTTTCGGCACGAAGTGCTATATCCGGATCACTCTTGACTGTGATTATTCCATTGGGCCCTGGCATTTTAAGCTTCATATACCCATAATGGGGTATGGCTTGGAAGCGTGAGAAAGCGTCCCGCCCTAGGAGGGCGTGCTACCTCTTGAGCACTGCGTTGGTTTTCCCTTGAAGAGGAAAGGGTGATGCAGCAAAGTAGCGTAAGTATTTCCCTCAGTTTTTGAGAACCAAGGTATCAATCCAGTAGGAGGCTCCTCAAAAGTCCCTCGTACCTACACAAACAAACAAGAACCTAGCAACCAACGCGATAAAGGGGTTGTCAATCCCTTCACTTGCAAAAGTGATATCTGATAGAGATAATATGATAAGATAAATATTTTTGGTATTTTTATGATATAGATTGGAAAGTAAAGATTGCAAATAAAAGATAGATGGAAAACTTATATGATAAAAGATAGACCCGGGGGCCATAGGTTTCACTAGTGGCTTCTCATAAGATAGCATAAGTATTACGATGGGTGAACAAATTACGGTCGAGCAATTGATAGAAAAGTGCATAGTTATGAGAATATCTAGGCATGATCATGTATATAGGCATCACATCTGAAACAAGTAGACCGAAACGATTCTGCATCTACTACTATTACTCCATACATTGACCGACTCATGCCTGCATCTAGAGTATTAAGTTCATAAGAACAGAGTAACGCATTAAGAAAGATGACATTATGTAGAGGGATAAACTCAAGCAATATGATATAAACCCCATCTTTTTATCCTCGATGGCAACAATACAATACGTGCCTTGCTACCCCTGCTGTCACTGGAAAAGGACACCGCAAGATTGAACCCAAAGCTAAGCACTTCTCCCATTGCAAGAAAGGTCAATCTAGTAGGCCAAACCAAACTGATAATTCGAAGAGACTCGCAAAGATAACTAATCACACATAAAAGAATTAAGAGGAGATTCAAATAATTCTCATAGATAAACTTGATCATAAACCCACAATTCATCGGATCTCGACAAACACACCGCAAAAAGAGTTTCATCGAATAGATCTCCAAGAAGATCGAGGAGAACTTGGTATTGAGATTCAAAGAGAGAGAATAAGCCATCTAGCTAATAACTATGGACTCGAAGGTCTATGCTAAACTACTCACAACTCATCGGAGAGGCCTTGGAGATGATGTAGAGGCCCTCCGTGGTCGATTCCCCCTCCGGCGGAGCACCGGCGAAGGCTCCAAGATGGGATCTCGTGGATACAGAAGGTTGCGGCGGTGGAAATAGTTTTTGGTGGTGCTCCTGAATGTTCTCAGGGTACTTGGATATATATAGGAGGAAGAAGTAGGTCGGTTGAGCCATGAGGGGCCCATGAGGGTGGGGAGCGCGCCCACCCCCTAGGGCGCGCCGGGCGCCCTCGTGGCCGCCTCATTGACTTCTTGACGTCCACTCCAAGTCTCCTGGATTGCGTTTGTTCCAAAAAGATCGCTCCCGAAGGTTTCATTCCGTTTGGACTCCGTTTGATATTCCTTTTCTTCGAAACACTGAAATAGCAAAAAAAAACAGCAATTCGGGCTGGGCCTCCGGTTAGTACGTTAGTCCCAAAAATGATATAAGTGTGTAAAGTAAAGCCCATAAACATCCAAAATAGGTAATATAATAGCATGGAATAATAAAAAATTATAGATACGTTGGAGACGTATCAGGGTGTGATATCCGCTATGGAAGGGAACAATGTGAAAAAGTAACTCCTCTGATCTGTAATTTTCAGGCGTGCCGAATACTACATCAAGTTTAATTTTCCCCGAACATCGTGCTTCGTGACTGGGGATAATGCCTCAAAAGGCGGCATTGCTCTGCTCAATGCGGGTCGTATCGGCCTGCATTTTTTCGAGTGTGTCCTCGTAAATGAGGTTAAGCCCACTGTTGCCGTCCATGAGCACTTTGGTAGGTCGAAAGCCGTCCTTGATGGGGTTTAGTACTAAAGCGGCGGGTGCTCGGACTGATCGGGCCCTTGGTTCGTCGTCAGCAGTGAAGGTTATTGCCAAGTCGTTCCAAGGGCTTACTGCGGTTACTTGGTGGACCTCGACGAGTTTGCAAAGTGCTCTCTTACGCTGATTATTAGAAGAGAAAGTCTCCAAGACCGTAAGGACATTAAAATCGTCCTCCTCCGGAGAGTGTTTTTCTGGAGTAGATGGGCGAGGATGGCCTCACCGCTTTTAGCTACCTGCTGGATGACCCAACACGCTCGAAGGCTGTGAGTTGAGGCTATGCCTGTAATCGCATGTACTGGACAGGGTTTGTCGAGGTGTTCGTCAAGGACGGACCTGCATCCAGCAAAGGGTTTGTTTTTCTTGGAAATGGGATTATGATCGGATGTCCCGTCAGAGTGTATCCGTTTTGCCCGAGTAGCGCATTGCCTAGAAGCAGTAGGTTCCAAATGGGTTTTCTGGGCCTTCCATGTGCTTTCCATTGCACAATACTTCCGTACCAAGTGCGATAATTCCACGAAACACTATATGTGACGACGGTTGAGGGCATTCAACAGTCCCTTGTCAGTATAATTATGATGAAAGATCGGAACTGTATCGTCGTCGCAGCAATCTTTGATCTTGTTTTTAACAAGTAGGAATCTGGCCCAGAAGTGATGGACTATTTCCTGAGGTTGCTGCCATACATACATCAAGTCGTATATATCTGGATGGCCGGAATTACTTGGAGTGTACTGATTGTGGTGGGTGGGTGTGGAAAAACTCGAATCCCGACCCAGGATAGTATCCGGACTTCGGAAAATATCCATGGTTGCCAGTTCGGGTCTAGGAGGATCCAAGTGCTCTCCGGACTCTATGTCCGTCCTTGAGCTCAGAAGGTGCAGAGTCCCCTCCAGAGGAAGGGTATCCGGCTCAAGGGGTTCGAAGGATTGAACATGGCTGGTCTCCAGCTTAGGAGAAGAAGTGTTTTCGTCTAGTTCCTCAAAGACCGCCACCAGGTGAGTGATCGGCGACGGGTTGTCTTCCCCCTGATTAGGTTTAAGCCCAATCCGATTATTGGCCGTCGAAAGCCCCAGGGCGGCGATGCGATCTAGCAACTCGTTTAAGGACGAGGCATCCATCAGATACGTCTTTTCGGAGTCTTCAAGACCGATGTAGGGCTGGTGCTTGGCGATCACAGGAGACACCGTTGGCGTAATTGCCATGTGGGCACTCACGGTGAAACCGCCGAGCTGGAGGACCTACCCTAAAGTCAGGCTCCTTCTAGAGGTGATATCGTCATTGATGAAAGGGCGAGCCACCGATCGCTTTTCATGACTGCACAGCGGAACTCTCAATGAAAGCACCATTGTCGGTGTCAAAACGACAGATCTCGGGTAGGGGGTCCCAAGTTGGGCGTCTAAGGATCGATGGTAAAGGGACATTAGAGACACGATGTTGACCCAGGTTCGGTCCCTCTTAAAGGAGGTAAAACCTTATGTCCTGCTTGATTGTATATGATGAGTATAGGGTTTACAAGAGTTGATCTACCTCGAGATCATAATGGCTAAATCCTAGCTGTCTAGCCTATGATTATTCTGATAGCCTCTACGGACTAAAACCCTCCGGTTTATATAGACACAGGAGAGGCCTAGGGTTGTACAGAGTCGATTTGCAGAAGAAGGAAATATTACACCCGGACACCAAAACTTGTCTTCCACGCACAAAGGAGTCCTGCCCGGACACGGGGGATGACCTTTGCTTCATCTTCACGGCCCATCAGCCCTGGCCCATATTGAACAGACCGGACACCCGAGGACCCCTTAATCCAGGACTCCCTCAACACCCCCTAGTCCAGGAACCGTCACTATAGGTGAGAGAAAGCACCAACAGGAAGTAGGGTATTACCTCCACTGCTGACGGTCTGAACCTCTATAATTCCTTGTGTGTATCCATTTGTACTTTCGGTAGCCTCTATGCCTCTCGGTACACCCCCTATACTCATTGTCAGGAAAATATCAACGACAGTCGACGCCCATTGTGGGACCTAGCGTTTATCAGAGCCATGTTTGGTACCCGTGGGGCTAATGTTCACAAGTGTTCCACGGGAGACTGGCTTTGCAGGAAAGCTTTCACAAGAAAATCGGTTATCTACCCCAAGAGCTCAAGACCAGATGCAGTGAAGATCGGCTATCTACCCCAATAGCTCAAGACCGGGACGTAGCTGTCATTCAGATGGGCAAGCCGGATTCAGGAACCATAATGGCTGAATGAGAGCGGCCAATGTGCATGGGATGTAAAAATGTTGCTTGATATGCATGGGCATGTAAATGTGATTTGACACAGTTGGTATTGAAACATTAAAATATTTATGGTCTGTTGCAACACACAGACAATTACGTAGTGGAATATAATCAAGTACAGCAATAGCGAGTTTTCTTCCACAACATAATAAAGATACAACAATTGCATTCAATGTTCCACAAAATAATAAAAAGATACAACAATAGAAAGAAGTTTTTCACAATATAATAAAAATACAGCAATTGCAAGCATATCTTCGTCCATCTCTCTCTCACAAAAACAAAAAGGATACAATAAGAAGCACAAGCACTAGAGTAGTTTGTGAAAGGTAAGGCGAACAACGTGGTAAACTTGATCATGAAAAGACAGGAAGCACACATGACGGGACATATCCAAACTGAAGCATCCATCAACACTGCCCCGATCTGTATGATGAATACAACGTTTTGCACTGCACAGAATATGAAAGAGTACGATTTGACAAAGGATACAAATGAAGGATGCATGCATGATTTAGGAAGCAGCTAGCTAGAAGGAGGTAGGTAGGTAAAACGAAACTAACCGTGCTTAATTATGCATTGGAACTGGGAGGAATACGAGCGGCCTTGTGAATCAACAGAACGCCAGGCCTGTTAGGATGCCCCTTTGCAGCTCTTTTCCAGGCATCGTGCATGGTTGGTGTGACTCCAGAGTCGAGTGCGATTTCCTCGAGGCATCCGAGGCATCCCATGTGAAGCTTGACTTGTTTATCTTCAGATTGAGAGATCTGGTCTCCAACGTGAGGCTCTGCCCCAATCGGAAACTGGACTTCCTTGCCTTTACTTTTATTACCTTTAGAGATGTGGGCATCAACTACAGTGATCTGGTCTCTAACCTGAGGCTCTGGCCCGTTGGGAGGCTTTTCAACTATAAAGATGGGAGCTTTAGAGATGAGATGAAGTGAGACAAGACTGGACAGAGCTTTATGTTGGATTGTAATACCCTCGCCTTGCTTGCTGCTTGTCTCGCCCATGAGGCATAACCTCATCAGTCTTCGGAAAGTTCCTGATTCTATCCTTAGGGGCCCCAGATTTACTTCTTCCAGCTTCAGATATTCCAGTGTAATCATATCAGTCAAAGTGGCAAGGATATCTTCCCCGCTCTTGCAAGTGTGTGAAAGGCACAGCTTCGTAATACCAGTTATTGTTGTAAACGGTTCAGGAGGCAGATGGAATGTTCCCCAGCCGCCGCGCAATTTGAGAGAGTCAAGACTGCCGGAACATTTTAGGAATTCCAGGGGTGGTGCCATCCTAACAGGCCCGGCGTCATTCCCGAAGTCCATTGATAGGGAACAGCCGAGGGTATCTGAGCCTCTATGAATGAATTCCTTGATCGCCCTTGCAAGATCCTTGTCATTGTCATCTGTTTGCTTGCCCTTCTTGTCTCTGACATTTTCTTGGTCGACACTGGCATCGCAAACTATTTTCACCTTCCTCAACTGCATCATATGGCACATCAGATTCGGAAATCCTTTGCTAGTTTCTGTCACAAAACCTGTAATCATCTCTAGGACACTCTTTTTCTCCAAGAAATCACATAGCTCTTTATCTGGCTTTGTTTTAAGCTTGAAGTTTCCAAGGAGATGTTTTAAGTTGGGTAGCTCCAAGACTTGTCTATGCACCAATACTGTTTCTCTTGTCCTCCTCATCTGCAGTGTCTCTAACAGTACCAGGTTCGCTATTGCCTTGGGTATCTCATCTATACTGTCCCCGAGGCTGAGGTATTTCAGGAGCACCAGGTTGCATATATGTATGACATGACTTTCGTCCAGGTTTGTACATTCTTTCAGATCCAAAACTGCAATTAGCTCATACCTTTTGAAATCAAGAATTTCTTTGCATCCTTCTCCTGAAACTGCCATGGTCAGCACTATACTTAATTCCATGCCCGAAATTATTCTTTCATCTTTAGCACTGCCAGGGTCCAAAGAAAGCCGTCGGATGCGACTGTTTGGCGTTTCTACTAGATCAGACCCCGAAGCAGCGAAATTCTCGGACTTGGAAATCTGGGAAATGTACTCGGTCACCATTCCAGGAGGACGGCATCTCCTTGCAGCTCCATTTGTGCCTACTTCCATGGGCTGAATGATATTGTGGTTGATGAGGGTATTCAAATATTCACATCCAGTTTTTACATCAACAAATCCTTCGGCTTGCCATCGCCACATCAGAGAATTCCTCTTGGGGACTGCAGCTATGTTTTTCTTGTACATGCAAAAATATAGCAAGCAGGATCTGAGAGCACCAGGCAGACCGGTGTATATATTCATAAGCACCGATTGCATTCGTTCCAACTTGCAGTCATCCACTTGTACCAGAAAGGCACCAAGATCTCTGCAAGCATCATTACATCGACTACTTGTCAACACTCCCTGACTCTGCAAATAATTGGCCACATCGACTATAGCAAGTGGTAGACCATCACATTTCTTCAATACTTCTTTTGCATAATGAGAATCTGCATGACCGGGATCCCCTTTATGACCACATTCTATTGTGAACAGCTTTAAAGACTCCTCCTTATCAAGGGGTGACAACCTGTACACATAACCATTAGTGCCTTGGCTGCAAGTGTTAGCTACTTCCTGAATGGTTGTCGTCACAAGGACTATGCCTTTCACATTCTTGAAGGTATATTTTATATCGTTCCACATCTTCCACCTCTTCATGTCATCGATTACAATTAAGTACCTACATGACAAATAGGCAAAATAAGGTTACCACATGTTCTCCACTTGAAAATACTGGGTGACCTCCTAAACAACATGCAAGCTTAGACTATCTGTATATTAAAAGTAAGAAGGTTTGTCATATGAAAATAACAACAACTTGGAAGGCGAGGAGAAACCACTGTGTTACAGCTGGATCCTACAGGGTTTGAGAAGATTGCTTCATGTGACAAAGATTTTACTACATACTCTTTTACAAAATACATAATGTAGATACACTTAATACAAAGATTCTTATCTGGGATCCGATTGTGTTTTCTTGAACTACACATTATGGCTACAATCTTCTTCTATGATTTTTAACATTTCATCGGTACCGTGGCAGAAATATTAGATCGAATAACATTTGGCTGCTAGGTAGAGAAAGCAATATTATTTCTGCAACGAGTAGAGAAAGCAATATTGTGGGCTCTATCAGAAAATAACAAGTTCTGATGGGCTTAGGTGGCATAACATTTTACCAGTTTCGGTATCATTCTGCTGATTTTGCTTAGAAAGGGAGATAGAGAATTAGAGTAAGATGAGAAGAGATCGAACCATATGGGTAACGACTGATATGGTATATTAATAAAAAAATCTGAAGTGCGGCCAAAGGTGAGGCAGAGGATGGAATGGACAACAAGGTTCAGAACTTCAGATATTAACCATCAATGTTTAGATTTTCTCTAAAAGCCCTAAATAAAAGAATTGTGAAAACAATCAAGGGATGAGAAGGAGTATCTAAGCAAATGGACTTGCATTGTGTTATACATATATACCCCAATGCTTTTGACCTTGCATTGTTACACATCAAGATCTTTGTCAACAAATCCTTACAAAATAGGAAAATATGTGTACCAAAGTTTGATCATGCTTTCTAAGATGTAATTGTTGCATTAATATTAACGCAGAGGTGAATAATATGAAAACAAATCTTGGCGTGCAAATGCGCTCTAGTTATTTTGTAGTTAATATAATATTCATTACATATAAAACTGACGTAGTTGAAAGAAGTTTGATTCCATTAGCTAAACCGGTGAGCAAAAGTTCTTTTTCTCAACAAAAAATAAATAAAGAAAAACAACTAATTAGCCTATTGAAGAAGTACGAGTGCTTACTCAGTGGCCGTTTTTAGGAAATTCCGCAGGCTGTGGCAGAGGCGCTGGAGGTCCAGGGCATCCTCAGCATGGTTGCCTCCTTTGTCAATTTCCATGAGTATGTTCTTGACAACCTCCTCATGGCTGCCAGCGTCAGTAACCCAGGCCCGGTGATGGAATTTCGCGAGGGCTTCCTTGCTATTATAGAATTCGTTGGCAAGAAGGGTCTTGCCTAGGCCAGCAAAGCCAACGATTGAGATCACCTTGGGCTCCTCCTGCTTGCAGCTGGGTAGATCATGTACAAGCTCCTGCAGCTCAGCAAGGCGTTCATGCCTGCCCACGAACTCGCTGGAAGTAACATACTGACAAGGGCGTTCAAGGTGCTGCTCTTTGAACGAATCCATGAGTTCTCTGGTGTGCTTGCTTAGTTTGTAGACTTTTTCTTTGAATCTTTTGATCTTCTTTGCGAAGTCCGTGCAGCTCTCCATAGATCCCCTTCGCAGGAACCGGTGGATGCAGTCGTTCGTATCTTGACACAAGACTTTGAGATTCCCATTGATCACCAGCAGCTTGGCTTTGTGGGCACCTTCATGCCGGGAGTAGCCATCTTCAAGTCGAGATTGCAGCAATTCGGCCTCCCTCCTGAAATCCTCAATGTCACTATTGATGGCAATCTTCTTTAGCTTTGATTCCTTCATCTTTTGCTTAAGCTGCGGCAAGATGGAATTGAAGAGCATGCCAAGCCCAACGCCGATGAACTCCATCTCTCTCTGTGTGATTTGGTGGATGGACACATGAATGGCTTAGCTCCGTGGCTCAGATGGTGGTGGTGTGAGTGGAATAATGCATGCTTTTAAGCGAACGTGTAGGTTTGTTTGTGGCTCAGATGTACTCCCTCCGTCCGGAAATACTCGTCGGAGAAATACATAAAAATGGATGTATCTAAAACTAAAATACATCTAGATATATCCATTCCTCCGACAAGTATTTCTGGACGGAGGGAGTAAGAAGCAGG
>NC_057801.1:851112818-851116536 GCF_018294505.1 Triticum aestivum | reverse complement strand
GGGGGGCTCATTTGTGAAAACCAGGTAAGAGTGTAAATTTGTAAGAACAAAGGGGGGCAACGCTGCAATTGCTATAAGTAATATCATGAAGTTGTAGTGCCTTTATGCATATACTTCTTGTGAACTCACTGGAGTTCAGTTCAGCGGGTACTTTTCACTACCAAGTACCAACCCAACCCACTATATGTCTTAGTCTAGTCTCCTCTCCTGATACTGAAAAGTGAATTCCTCGGCCGGCTGGGTAATCTAGGACTTGTCCTTAGACGTGCGCGCATATTGATCTCTTGCTCGACCGGGTAATGCGCTCTCTCTATCTCTCTACCTTTCATTCGCATCCATGAATGACACTAATCCCTCGGTTCCATCTTTCAGGAGGCAGATTCTGCTCGGTCTCTCTTGGTTTAGGCCAACGCAGATGGTTGATCCTGACGATCTTCGGAGGGCGATCGGTCTTCCTGTTACTGCTTCGCTGGGCCCTGTTGGTCCCCTCCTCCGGCAACTCCATGAGGGGGTCAGTGAGGATGAGATTCAGAGGCTCACGGTGCATTTCGATGGATTATGCGTCTCCCTCATGCATCAGTCAGAGGTGGAGAAACCTAGCTTCGCCGCCAAGTGCTGGATGAGTGAGGTCCGGGAACTTTGCTACGACAGCAAAAACTACTTCGACGATGCCCCGTTTATTTCCAAGCAAGACGACGACGATGATGATGCCCAGCTCACTCCAGAAGAGAAGCAAGAAAATGCCCAGTTCGAGTTCAAGATGATCGAGGCTCGCGCGGAGCATGCGTATGGGAGAAGGGGAAGGTACGGATTCGACCAGAAAAGCGTCAATAAGACCACTAAGATTCCATCAACAGGACGCCGGCTCCCAGTTCTCCATCCGGAACTAATTGATCGTTGCCGAATGGATCAACTTGACACCTTGCTTCGTAAGGATGAGGAGCAGCAGCTCAAGGTCGTATCTCTGGTAGGATTTGAGGGTGTCGGTAAAACCACACTTGCCAAGAGGTTATACCACCATAGAGGTGGGCAGTTCAACTGCCGGGCTTTTGTGCGGGTGTCTCCCAACCCGGACATGAGGAGGCTTCTAACCACCATATTCACCCAGATTCAATTGCCGACCTCTTCTTCTTCTTCTTCTTCTTCTTCTTCTTCTTCTTCTTCTTCTTCTTCTTCTTCTTCTTCTTCTTCTTCTTCTTCTGGTACTGTCTCTCAGCCTGCTTGCTGCTTGGATGCGCAGGCCCTCATCATAAATATTGCAAAATATCTCCAATCAAGAAGGTATATATATTTCCTCACTGCCTGTTGATAACTCGTTATGTCTCTTTTATTTTTTGAGTAAAACTTCAGATCTATTCATCAACTGTCAAGATAGTAGTACAACAAATATACAACAAACAATAGAAGTAGACTACCTAGCGACAACTACAATCACTGGAGTGAGCCGAAGGCGCGCCGCCGTCATTGTCTCTCCATTACCGGAGCGGGACAAACCTTGTTGTAATAGACAATCGGGAAGTCGTCGTGCTAAGGCCCCAGAGGACTAGAATAGCAGAACAACAACCGCCGCCTATGAAGTGGAGCGTAGATCATAAGAATCCATCATGTCAACACACTGACATAACCAATGAAGATTGGATCCAAGCGGATCCACCTAAGACAAACACCAACTGAGTCCGCGAGATTCATCGGAAACAAACCTCCACACGCCAAGCTAGAAGCATCATCGGGACAGGGGCTAAGTGAGGAGATCCTTATTCCAACTTCAAGAAGCCGCTGCCATCTCGTCTTCATAAGCAATACATGAACCCTACCAAAACTCAAGGAAATACCTAAAAACGAAGCCTTCCTGCCGACAAGGACCAAGATCCACCGCGCCTCCATGGCCCTAAGGCCACACGAGATGAGGTAGCCCGACGGCTACGCGGCGGGAGGCAACGGAAACGTTAGGCTTTCGTGCCCTGTGCCGTGGAGCAAAGGGCAGGGTACGTTAATAGTGCCATGCTTTCTCGCCTCCTCCTAGAATTGAAGGTTCATTACGTCTCTTTCTTAATCGTGTTTTATGACTTCTTTTGGAGTTTCTATACGATGCCGGTAACTGTGTGTATGCCAATCATTCTTAGCTCGTTTGTCATTCTCAAACTTTGTTCTGTCATCTGTAATAATTGCTCTTTCATGCTCTTCTTATGCCACGCATTGTCAATTTTTGTATTTGACTTGTCATTTCAATATTTGTCTCGCTTCTCCAGGTATTGCCATCCATGTATGAGCATCTTTAACCGATCCCCTAAAAACTAAAAACCTTTAGAGGCACAAAATAAGGAGTTACACACATTTTTATTGGCACCTAACCAACCTCTCAAATCTTTAGAGGAGCACATTTTTACTCCTCTAAGTTTACTCCAACGCCCAACTATTCTATTTTTGTAAACGATCCCCTATAATTGAGGATACAGCCGAATATCAAGCATATTTGCTCCTTAATAAAAGTGTCATTTCTAACCGATTCCCTATACTTAGCTCCCTAAATTTATTTATTTTGCCAAATTCATTTAATTTTGAACCATCGATTTTTTGTAGTACTCAATTATTTTATTAAACGACATCTTGGTCACATACTTCACCAATTCTTCACTAAGAGAACCGATCCAAAGAAAGCTACAAGAAAAATTACACACTTCAATAGAAATGCCACTTTCCTAACTGCTCCTACTAGTCCGATCAATGCTTTTGGTATCTATTCATTCTCTACATTGTTGCTTTTCTCGACTGACTTCTCATCTTGGATGCTTCTTTCTTCATCGCCTCCTCAAACTTGGACATTGCGTCCTTTCTAGTCTCAAACTTGGACATTGCGCCCTTTCTAGTCTCAAACTTGGACATTGCGTCCTCTCTAGTCTCATCTCTAGCAACTAGTGCACCAACATCGGGCAGTTTTCTCGCTATCAATAGATGAATTTACTATTCTTCCCAATACCAAAACTTGCATCCTTCCTACATATAATTTTGAGAAAACAAGGAGTTTCAAATTGCGACGAATCCGAAGAACAACTGTACAAAATGGCACTTACTTCGTCCTTTTCACATTTGTAGAAAACCCATTCGGGATGTTTTGGCATGCTCGAGACAAGGTGTAGCACTAGGCGCCGACGGGGGGACAGGGCAGTGCCAGTGATCGGTCTACTTGACCGAGAGGAAGAAGACTTACCGAGAGGTGGCGCGACTCAGTTGAGGTGGCTTCCTGGGTGACGCTTGAGAGGTGGCCACGTGGGTGACGACGGTGACCTCAAATCCGGTGACGGACATGGATCTGTTGATTTTGTCGCCGGAAACAATGGAAGCGACCCAATTAACAGACGATGAGGAGTGTGATGTGTGCTATGGGGGTTGGCGGTGGCAAGTATGGCGGTACCAAAGTGGATGCGGCGCGGGATTGGGACGGTGCGGCCGAGGGGAGAGGGGAATCACTTTTACTCCATGGGTAGGCGGTCGAGTATACTTGAGTGTCGCGGCCATCGTGGAGTTAAAAATATCCTACACTAAAGGTTCTAATTGTTTAGTTAAGTGCCAGTTACAGGAGGAAAATGGAACCTGTCCTCCTCCAACCAATTATAGGGGATCGATTAGAGATGCTCTCACTCCTCCGAGACACCGCTCCCTAAATATTTCCCTTTCCTTCCTCCCATCATGCCGCTGCCGGAACCCATGCCGCCAGCTG
>NC_057801.1:851082164-851112415 GCF_018294505.1 Triticum aestivum | reverse complement strand
AGGCGACTCGAGGGTTACCCTAGCCGCCGCCACCCTCCTCCCCCTCTTCCCTACCCTCCGCTGCCGCCAGAGGTGTCCTCAGGCTTGCACACGCTACACCAATGAAGATGGCGGCGGGGATCCGAGGGCTCCACCTTGAGTGGACGGCCTCGACAGCCAACGCGGCGGGCCCGGGCGGTGCTTGCAGTGTGGCTCCGGCGACGGGTCATGCCCGCAGGTGCTGGTGAGACATCTCCCCTTGATCGTGTGGGCGACGAGGCGACGGCGGCCGACAGTTGCTAGTGTGGTACTGTTCCCCACAGGCCTGTCGACGTTCATGGGAAGCTGCTCCTCCCTCTCGCCCTGATCTGCTCCTTCCCTCACCAGATCTAGGCTCTGGTGGCGCTAGCGCTGACTCCAGGTGTTGGATGCAGGATGCTTGTTGGGTAGGTGTGGATCTGGGGGAAACCCTTGGCCGACGCGACGGCCACATCAAAGTCGATGCCTTGGGTGCCGATCTCCTCTATGGAGGCTCTGGTAAGGATCAACACCCTCTCATCCCCTCCCCTGTGTAGTGGTGAAAGCCAAGATCGCCTGTTTCGGGCGGTGACAGCTCAGCAGTGCCGTATTCCTTCTTGGAGGCTCCGTTCAAGGATCGCAGGGGTGGCGAGTGAGTGGTGGTGGGTGTGGAGGCGGTGGGCGCCAGCTTGGGCTTTCTCTTCGGCATCTTTTCATGGGCTGCTAGTATGAAGGGTCCCTGCCAAGGTCGTCGGCGGATAGACACCCTCGTTCCTGGGCGAGAGGGGATTGGGTTCCCCTCTGCGGCGACGATGCTACGCCAGTTTGGTGGGATCCATGTGCTCCGGAGAGTCCTACTATTGGCCTCTGTTTGGTGCTATCTCTTTGTGCAGGTCCCGATGCTTCTGTAACTTCGGGGCCAGCAGGTCGACGAGGGTGCTCCTGAGTATTGTGGTCAGGGCTTGCAGGTTCTGTTCCAGTTTCTTCTCATTGACAACTTGGGTGCCAGCTGTTTGGGTTCTAGGGAGAGCCAATCTGTCGTTTGCCGGTCCGGCACCCTCCGAACCAAGGTGAGAGGGTAGGGGCCTTCTGCGGTGACGGATCCAGATGGTGGTCACGTCCATGTTTGGTCATTTGAGAGTGGTTACGACATCATTCCAAGTGCGACGGTGCATTCCTCGGTAGTCCTTTAGTCTATTCTGCTGGTGTTGGTTGTACCATAGGGTGATGGCCATGGCATATCGATGCTTCTGATCGCTTATGCTGGGGCCTTCGAGCTATTTCATTTGTGCACCTTGCATCAGCCATGTGTTTATTCCCTTTTTTTATTTGTTTCGTGCTTGTAAGTTGTTGGCAGTTGTAATCATGTCCGTTCATGGCTTTGTTAATTCAAAGCTGGGCTTGACTTGAGCCTTCGTTCTAAAAAACGAAGTCCTGAAGCCACAAAGGCTTCAGCTAACCTTGCTACAAAGGCCACCCATCCAACCATGGAAACCACTAAGGAAGACTCACTCAGGGTTGTCATGACATTATGGGCGGATATGCTGTTTGTAAACTGAATGAGGGTTTTGTGGAAGTGTATCTACCTCTCGTGGGAGTCTGTGTTATGTATATTGATTGAGCCACATAAGTGGTAGGTAGAATCTTGGGAATCAAGAAAATCTCGAGAGTATTTGTTAATCCACGGAAGGTGCGACCAGCCACTAGTGCTGCTCCTTTCCGACGTGTTCTTCTACGACACAAGTGTACCTAGTGCATACCTCATGTCGGCCAGTACGCCCGCATGCACCCGTATGATAACAAGTGCACTTTCTCTGGTTGAAAACTCATGATATCACCTCATTGCTAGATCAGGTAGCGTTGAAGTACGTACTTCACTATCTTGTCTTGTTGAAACTGTTGGCTCAAAGGTCCATTTGGAGAATGATAATCCCTTGTTTGATCTATCTGCTTGAAGTCAGGCAATATCGCGGACTGTCTCAATTCCTTGTCCAAGGTGTTGTGTGTTAATTCTGCCATTGGATAAGGTCCCCGTCAATAATGGATAATACTGAAGAAGTTGGAAGGTCCCTGTCAAAAGGCCAATCTAAAGAAGATGGCCTATATATATTCATGTTCTTTTGTAATCCGATCTGTTTTCTCTTGGTTCTTGGTATCTTTGTTTTCATTTTCAGGAGGGGAAAAAGCAGTATAATCTACTAGATCCCTCATGTCTTGTTATAATCCCTCTGCTCTATGTTGCTAATTTTTGGGGTGTAGAACTCGCAGTCCTAAGAAAAATATGCACCATCTGGTATTTTATACTCAATCGAGTTTTGAAGTTGGATATGAGATAAAAATGTTGAGACTTGTGTTGGAGGATGTAATATTTCAAAATTACTATAGTTGTGAATTATATGTCTTTAATATCAAATAACTTTTATTAAGTGCATTATCTTATTTTTCTGAAACTTAGCATATGGTCCCAAATCATTTAGGCACAACACTACTTATTTGAAGTGTGTTTTTTTTTCTTGAATAAGATGTTTTTTAAAGGAGGATAACCCCTGGCATCTGCATGCATCCATTGATATGCACATAACCATCATAATTAAATACTAGGATGTATATTTAGTTGTATTGTTGTCTTATGGGAATTCACTAATTTTGCGCAGGTACTTAATCATAATTGATGACTTATGGAGTACTTCAGCATGGGATGTTATTAGGCGTGCTTTTCCTGATGGTGATTGTCACAGCAGAATTATAACAACCACCCAATTCGGGGATGTAGCATCGGCATGTTGTAGTTATCAGTCAAAGTACGTATTTCATATGGAACCTCTAAAATATGATCAATCACGAAAATTGTTTTTCAGTATAGTGTTTGGCTCTGAAGATAAAGTCAGTTTTCCTGAGGATTTCAGAGAAGTCTCATCTGAGATTGTCAAGAAATGTGGTGGTTTACCATTATCAATTATAAATATAGCCAGCTTGTTGCCAACAGAAGAAAGCGAAATAAACCTCCAGCAATGGATGGACATTCGAGATTATATGCCTTCCACTATGAGGACAAATCCTACGCCCGAAGGGATAAAACAAGTTCTAAACCTTGTCTACAATAATCTTTCCCCTGAACTGAAGACATGCTTGCTGTATCTTGTTGTGAATCCAGAGGGCTACATGGTGAGTAAGGATGATTTGGTGAAGCAATGGGTAATTGAAGGTTTTATACGGGAAGGACAAAACAAAGAGGAAATTGCAGGGGGTTATTTTGATGAGCTTGTCAGGAGAGGCATGATCCAGGCTGTAGACATCAATTACCGAGGGGTGCTGTCATGTACACTTCACCACATGGTACATGATCTTATTGTGAAGAAATCCATTGAGGAAAATTTCATAGTTATCCAGGACTGTTTTCAATCAGCTATAGGTCTTCCTGACAAAGTTCGTCGTCTGTCTGTCCAATTCGGTGGTGCAAGGAGCGCAAATATACCGATGGGAGTCATGATGTCTGAAGTTCGATCACTTGCATTTTTTGGATTCTATGGATGCACGGACTTCATTGAGGAGTGTAAGCTTCTTCGAGTTCTAATTCTCCATGTGTGGGCTGATGAAGATAAAGTGCCTTTTGACCTCTCTGAAATTATTAGTAAACTACTTCCATTGAGATATGTGAAGATTGCATGTAATATCGCTGTCAAACTTCCAGCCGAGATTCAAGTTCTGCAATTCCTGGAGATACTGGAAGTGGATACACCAGTAGTTGCTATCCCATCGGATATTGGAGGACTCAGCAGGCTGTCCAGTCTAAAGATTGCAGTTACAGAGCTATTGAGGGAAGACATTTGTATCCTCCAAAAATTGGCAGCCCTCACTACTCTTTCAGTGGACGTGAAGACATCACCCACTGAATGGATCGTCTTTGGAAAGGGAGGATTCTTGGTCCTCACTTTCTTCACATTCAGGTGCAGTGCACCTCGTCTGCTAATTGAAGATAGTGCAATACCTAAATGCGAGAAGCTACACCTATGTTTAAATGGCCACGAAGCATCTCCTCGAGATGGTAAGAAGCCTATCACCATCGAGCACTTGGCAAGCCTTAAAGAGATATCTGTAAAAATTTGGGGTGCAGTTGCTAACAAGGGGTCCGCCTTGACGAATGTTATTACCAATGATGCAAGAAATCCTATTCCTAACGTTCAATTGATGGGTGATACCAGGTATAAATATCTCCTCTTGTTTTATTGCGGTGATTAAATATCTTCTCCTTTGCCGCAAAAAAAATAAAATCTTCTCCTTTATTTTGCATACTACGTTTAAAAATACTCCCACGTTTTTATTTTTGTTTTACTAGAAAAATACTTCCCACATAAGTACATACAAAAGCTAAAATGTGGGACTACCTACACACGGCCGCTTGCAAATTCCCAAAAAACACAATGGAATTTAAATGTGTATGTACACCCCCAAAAATGCAAGTAAACAATATAAAGTGCAATTGTATATAAACTGCAACTACCATGCAACAAAAAAGTGCAACTCAACTACACAAATATTAATCTATAAAAATACACAATATGTGCAATTAATTTGGTGGTAAGCCATTGAGGTGCCGAGGGCTTGGGAATTAAGGTTTCTCTCCCCCTATTGGCGCAGCTTCAGGTCTGCCTCGTTTCTTGTGGCCTTAGGTCACAGAGGCGTGGTGGACCTCGGTCCTTGCCGGCGGGAGATCTCCTGCTCTGTTTTTAGGTGTCCTTTTGTGTACATTTAGTGTGTATCCTACTCATGAAGGCAAGACGACAGTGACTTCCTGAAGATGAAATAAAGTTCTCCCCACCTAGTCCCCGTGTCGTCCGAGGGCATGCCGTGGTGTGTCTTTTCTGGATCCTGCAGGATTCGGACAACACTTGTGTTCAGCGGATCTACTTGGATCCAATTTTTGTTCGTCTACGATCTTTGTGTCTATAGGTTGAATACTTTCGATATATGCTTCTCTTCAGCGGCGATGGTTGTTGTTCTGGTGAGCTGGTCCCGTGCGAGTGGGACCTTAGCACAACAACTTCCCGAGTGTCTAGAGACAACAAGGTTTGTTCGGCTCTGGTAAGGAGGGCGATGACGACGGCGTGACTTCGGCTCGCTGCAGTGTTTGTAGTCGTCCTAAGTGGTCTGCGGGACCTGTAGACGTCCTAAGCGGTCTACAGGGCCTGGATGTAATTTTTGTTAGTTCTAGTGTTCTTTGCACTGCCATGACTATTGATGAATATGTTGGAAGTTCTCTTTCAAAATATGTTATTGGTTCATGACAAGAGCTCTTTTAAGATGGTCCCAAATTAATATGAATCGTTATTTTTTATCTAACAGCTAATATAACTATTATCACTGATGAGGTAAGATCCCATTAATATTTCTATAATGCTAATATCAAATTTGCACTTGATATGAATATGGAAGTAAACGATTGAGTTAGTAAATCACATATGTAAACAACGATGGTGATTATGCTGAATTCCCCTCTACTTTGTACAGTGGTGTAGAAGTCCACATGATCTTCGACCTCAACGATGGTGATTATGCTGAATTCATCCGCCTCCTTATTGGCGTGCTCGTGAGGTACGACGACGGTGAACACATCCAAGGGTATCCTCCTGTTCTGGGTAAGCAACTGTTCCCGAAAGAGCCAAACAGGTGGATGCGCATCAAGCTAGTGGCCGGCATGACTGAAACAATCCTTGCTGTTCGGGATGACAATCTGAACCTCATTGGCTTCCAGGCTAAAAACGGAAGGTGGTACGAGTTGGGGTTCGCAGGGAGGAGCACACGAATGCTTCCTGGATCCACCTTTTTAGACTGCGATTGTGACTATACAGACTTGCTACAGGTAAAAGCTACCTGTCTGGAAGAAAGAAACCGACTAGTCAGGGAAGAAATGGTGAAGATAGAGCTAGGCAAGACCTCCTCAATTGAAGCCGTGGGTATTCTCTCGGGCTACAATAATAAAACGGAAGGTGTGGCAGCTGATCGAGACACCAGGCGGGCACTGGTGCGCCTAATGCTCATGTTGTGCGAGGCCACGAGGATGACCCCATTCTTTGACACCGTGCTGGCTAGCTGGAGCGACACACAAGGAGGGAATAGCCATATCTTGAGAGAGGACCAGGCAATGTACGTTTGGTACTGGGGAAAAATGTCGGCCGTGCTGCTGGAGTGGGAGGCAACAGGTTATAAGAGTTGGGGACCAAATGAGACCACCGCGATGCTGGCCAATGAAATCAATGTCAAATCTGCACAAGAGGCACTCGCTGTCGTCAAGGTGCTTCTCAACACACCCGTCGCCCCCAACAACACTTGCACCAGAGGAGGCCGACCTCTTGTGGAGGTGTTTACCATGCGTGCTGACTCCGGTGTTGTTGACACCATTTCGGTTTTTGACGGGAGACGTGGCCAGACCATATACAGACACCATGCTAGCCCCACTCCTATCCACCACTTTTGGTCTTCGTCTCAAGTATGAATGCTGATTAATACGTACTATGATTTTTGTCGTCTACTCTCTCCGTTCGAAATTACTTATCTCGGAAATGGATGTATCTAGTAGAACTAAAATACATCTAGATATATCCATTTCTACGACAAGTAATTTCGGATGGAGGGAGTACTTTTAAGTACTAGCACTCAATTATATTGATATACCATATTTTGCATGTACGCAGGGTCCTAACGATTTGGTACTCACTGGACCATATAGAGCCATCTCAGCGGAGGGCAGCTTCGCCATCCAAGTCGACAGCATCATCTCCAGGACAGACGCCTCTGACGAACCTAGTAAAGTCAGTGCTGACATGTCCTGGGATTGCTACTCCGGTGAAGCCTCCATGTACAACAAGGTCTTGACCAACCGCATCGCCACAGACGACAAAGGCCAACTTGCAGAAGTGGCCTATGCTGTGTTCAGTGACGCCGTGGAGGTCACCGTCCAAATAAAGGTGACTAGAGTTGACCCCGCCGACGTTTACGGTAAAATCACCGCGCACAACCAGCACTACGGCAGCAACAGCATACTGCTCTTCAGCCGTACAGATTGGGATTTCCTTGCAACAAAGGAGGAAAAGAGGCAAGGAAGAAGGCGTGCAAAACTGAGGGCAAGTGGAACTTCCAATTGCTGGATTCCACTTACGCGATCCGTCGTTGCGGTGCCATTAGGCTCGCCGCTTGAGATAAGGGTCAATTTGTATGCATGTCCATCCGAATATGGGCTTACTGATTATTTCAAGGAGGATATAGATTTTTCTCTCATAGATCAGCATGTGGGGCAAATCAAAAGGCACCATGTGGTGGTTCGAGTGACCTCGCTGGACATCTGCACTCTCCCGGAACAAAGTCACACAACACTGCCTACGCTCGCCATGACCTGGGTTCCAGGGTGAGTCCACTATTACCAGACAACAAAATTCTTAATGTGCTTCAGTTTTCCATCTGCTGGGACTTTATGCTAATGACAAAACTTTCCTTTCCATATGATCCAGCTATCCAACATATTTTATGAGTGGGTCGAAAAAATGTGTATAGCGAGACTAAACAAATCTTGGCCTGTAAATGTTAATTGCTCCAACTTAATTTGATTCCATTAAAACTGTCGTTCACATTAACCCATCAGTTTAAAAAAACAGTAACCCTTATCTTACGAACAAATAGGTAGCGTATAAAAGAATAGGATGATAGTCGAAGATATGCCAGTTGGTTGGTTCGGTCAAGGGGATTAGGGGGGATTTTAACTTGCAAATCCTTCTCAACTCCTCAAACCAAACAAAGCCTAACAAAGTTTTTTTTTTTCGTGAATGAAAGCCTACTAAGGTAAATAAGGCTGCTCTTATGGGTTTTGTATTGATATCAAGAGATATCACAAGAAGAATTTATAGATGAGATATGCAACGGTGGCCCTGTCCTGCCGAGGGGTCATCCAGTTTCTTATCATAGGGTAGTCTCTTGGCTTCCTAAAAAGCTTTAACAGAAGGGCTCTCGCCAGCGTGACGGCTAGATAAGAACTCATCCCTCTAGGCTCCACCAGCGAGCCCGTGGATTTGCCTGCTTCCTGCATGCCGCTACGGTGGTTGGTGGAGGGAAGGGGAATCTTGGCGCCTTGGCTCAGGCTAGTAGCTTAGGTTAGGGTTTTTAATCCTTAGAAGTTCTATGCTCGGTCGGATGGCAGTGCTTCATCTTTAAGCGGGTCTTTCGGGCTCCGATCCTCCTCAAGTTTGTCGATCAAGAAGGAATCGCGGAGCTCTGGTGTAGATTCCCGCCATCTCCTTGGGGAGATGAGGTTAGGATTTCTCGCCATTTGTGCACGACAGCAAGATCTGGCATTATGTACTTCAGATCGATTTATGGTTCAAGGGCGGCAAGATCTGGGTGGCCTACGAAATTTGATGTAATTTTAGTTATGTTTGGGGCTCTTTGTACTTCTGATAACCTTTATAACAAGATTCGGGTCTTTTTGTTTGAAGAAAGGAAAAATAGAATTGTCCCTATGTTTAGTTTTCTTATATCTCATAGAACCCCGGGTCTTCTGCAAAAAGAAGAAACAAATATATGTCCTTAGGACTCGGGATAAGAATACCGGTCATACTCTAGTTTTTTTATACTCCTATTAAAACTCATCGCCAATTAAGTAGAAGCAAGCATTGTGTGTCCCCATATATGGTTATATATTCATCATGGATACAGTTTACTAATGCATCCCTAAAGAAATTAATTATTGTACGCAGGGTGACAAGTATGAGGACGGGGGCAGGAATGCCCATCGAGCAGCCTGCACATGTGTATATGGACTTCAACTGTGGCAGTGGTAAGTACAGTGCATTCATGGACGACTTGTGTGAAAAGCTTGCGGAGCACCCGGGCAAAGCTGCTGTCCATGGGCGGCCTGTCCTCGCCAGGCAGCGGCGTGGAAAGCCAACGAGGCTGTTTATGATCAGGCTAGCGGGTGACAGAGATTATGAATGGGTAACTCTGGCCGTTCGGGACGACAACTTGTGCCTCGTTGGCTTCCAAACTCCGGACGGGAGGTGGCACGAGTTCGGCTCCGGCTCCATAACTTGTCTCCAAGAGTCCACCTTTTTAGGGTCCAATGGAAGCTATGATAGCTTATTAGGTGAATCTGGAGACCGGTGGCAAGAGCTGAAGCTGGGCAGGAAGTCCGCAACAGATGCCATAGGAAAGCTCTCGGCGTACGAGGACCGAGTGGGCGTAGTAGTTGATCAAGACACCAAAGTGGATTTGGCTCGCCTGATGGTCATGATATGCGAGGCCGCACGGTTGGCAGAAATCTACGACATGGTGAAGAAAGGATGGGAAGACGGAATCTGTATCACCGACCGGCAGGTACAGCACATAGATAACTGGGACAATATTTCTCGCGTTCTGCTTGGCAGAAGAAGGAGAGTCAGAAACATAGGTTTGAAGAAGGAAGACGACGCGGCAGCTGTAGTGAAGATGGTGCTTAACCCTTTCCGTCCCCTTGTGGAGGTGTTTGGCCTGCGTGCTTACCCTAGTTTCAGTGGCACCATCTCCGCCGTGGACGACAAAGGAAGCAAGGTCGTCATTTACAACAAGGACCCTCAAGCCAAACGAGATGATACTCCGTCCTCTCAGACGCAAACTCAGGTATGTAGGAATCAATCAAAATGAAGAATTTATTGTAAACAGACGATAGTGGGATACTATATGATTTTGTCAACAGTTTCTAACAACCGAGTATATATGTACACAAATTGCAGAGTAATATCGATTGTCACCACAAAGAAGCACAGGAGGATTTGCCACCTGCTGTAACGTACAGACCCATCTCAGCTGACGGGGAGTTCTACATTCAAGTCAGTGGCAATTCCACCACACATACCTCCCGTCTCACCTTGGTATGGGATGGTCATTCCGATAAAGCTGCGTACAACATCATCAACACACACCAAATCAGCATAGGCAGCTCCAAAGCTGAACTAACGTATGCGGTGCTCCACGATGCCGTGGAGGCCACCGTGAAGGTCCAGCTGAATCTCAAGGAACCCGAAGAAGCTGGCACCGTCACCGGCGTGTACGGTGAAATCACCGCGACCAACCAGCACTACAAGAACAAGAGCATCCTGCTCTTCAGCCATCCAAAGGAACAGGCAGTAAAACCCGAGGTCAATGCCTCGGATGCCGTTTCAATTTCACTCAAGTTGATGAGGGGTTTCATTGTGGCGTCACTTGAGCGCTTGCTTGTGATAAAGGTTAGCTTGCGTGCTGTGTGCTCCAGCTATGAGGAACCCATATGCTTCGAGCAAGAAGTGAGTTTCGACCCCAATATGGGTACCGCGCAAACAGCGAAGATCGATGCACCCACTATGGAGGCTCAAGTGATGTTCATCACCAACGAGCGAAATGCGCCCAGCCAGGTAAAATCACATGCCTATGAACCTAGTTCAAATTCGATCTACCTGCTTCAGTTTACACATCAAACGCTGCACATAATTTTATTTTTTTTGCAGGGAAGGGTAAAGCAATGGCGCCGGCGACCACGCGCGAGTGCCGCAATACTCCCCAACACTACTACTGCGGGATGAAGAATAAACAAACAGTGTTTCATTTCCTTGTTTGTGTGCTGTTGCTTTTAATTATGGATGTCCCCTCCCCTGTTCACAACCATCTATATTGTACATGCGCTGGAGTATTGTGGATTTGTATGATTGTAGAGTATCCTGGAACTATCTAAACCAGGACTGTATCCTGGACCTAGTATTATTGGTTATTTGCGTGTAAACGACGACCCAGCAGGTTTGTTTCCATTCAAATAACATAAATTTGGTCGAATTGCATCTATAATCTATGATTGTCATGTGAAGTAAAAAAAGAAATGCAGGGAGTATGACTGTATCCTAGCCTGGAACCAGTATGCAGAGTTGAAGGAGACGGTGTGTTGATGGCGACGGGGCGGAGCAGATGGCGGTGAAAGCTATATCGCCGCCGAGTTGCCAAATCCATCCCTTTTCTTGGTCCAAAAATCACCCCGGAGATCCAGTTTGCTTGGAGGGGAGCCGGCCGGATCTCTCCATCTGCCCTTGGACTAATGAGCTCAACATCGGCTGTGGCGGTCTCTCAGATTGGGTCGCCGGAGCTCTCGAATGTGCCAGGCAGGGGTCTCGTTCCTCGTCTCTTGGTGGAAGCCTCGTCGTTTCTGGTGATGGTAAGGTGGAGGCGGCGCCGCTCCCTTCCCCCGATGCGTGGGGTGCAGCGGTGCCACGTGCAGCCCTGGATGGAGGTTCGATTGTGTTTAGCGGTCTTACCTTACCGATGGCCCTTCTTGCAAATTGCGAGGACTTGTGTCATGTTTACTTCCGTTTGGGTTGTTAGAATTATTTTGACGCCACCGTTGATTATCCGAGGATCAAACAATCACACGAGCACGACACCGATATTTGTTAATGAGATTTATCGGTATGATGGCTACATCTTCGGGCCTTGATTATGGACGCTCCTACACATGGCATTGCTACAATACAACATCCGGTCGCCCTAGATGCACATGCCGCCAGCTTTTCCTTCATTCATGTGCTATTATGTTGGCTTTTTAGGACACATCTAGATGTGACATAGATGTCCACTTTGTTTGTGGCTTTTTTTGTCCTAGTTTTTTTTGTTACTTATTGCTGCATTATATATTTGTGGGAGTTTAGATGTGACATCCTTAAAAAACATCTAGATGTGAATTAGACAAACTGTATATACTCCCTCCGTCTGGAATTACTTGTCGGGAAAATGGATAAAAATTGATGTATCTAAAATTAAAATATGTCTAGATACATCCATTCCTTCGACAAGTATTTCCGGACGGAGGGAATATTATTGGAAAATTAGTGTCCGTTCCATCTATATAGTACATGGGACAAGTCATATTCTCAACTATACACAAGAAGGAAGACTTGGAGTACAAGAATACATATGGTAAATACATGTCTCAACATCGACGTCGTTCTCATCGTCTGGTTGTGATTAGGTGGTGTAAATCTCTACCATCACTCTTTTTTTTTGAAGGTAATCTCTAGCGTCACTGGATGTACGTAGTACGTACTAGTACGTTCGTGTGCAATCAGGAGTATATATTATCGGAAAATTAGTGTCCGTTCCAACTTCCAAATCAACTTCCAAGAATTGAGGTGTCCTGTCGTGGGCGATCGATCGATCTATTTTGACCTACGTATATAAGAAGGTAATGTCCTCACCGACCAGAATCCACGGCCTAACTAGCCATCATCAGAACCAATCGATCGATGACCGGAGATGACGGCATCGAGCAGGGGTGGGCCGACCTCCCCGGCGACCTCCTCGCTACGGTCTACCTCAGAGCCGCCTCCCCCTATGACCGCGCCCGCTTCGCCGCTGTCTGCAGGTCGTGGCGCGCTGCCGCGGCGTGGTACCCGGCCCTGCCGCAACGTCTACCTTTGCTGCTCCCGGCGACGGGCAACGGCAAGCGAGACCGGGAGGCGCGAGCGTACAGCCCCGAGGACTGCAGGGCCCTGCGCGTCCCGTGGTTTCCATGGGGCAAGCAGTTCGTTGGAGCTCACGACGGTGGCTGGATCGCCGCCGCCACTGGCTCCCTACTCCTGATCGTGAACGTCTTGTCCGGCGTGTGGGTGCGGCTCTCTCGAGAACAGAGGCTGATTGCATGTAGATGCCCGACCAACTTCAATCCCATGGCATGTCGGCCTCGGGTCTCCTTCACCAAAATCGTCTTCTCAGAGGACCCTCGTTCGAGTGGTTGCATCCTCGCCGCGACAACCACATCATGCAAGATAGCGCTTTGCAGGATCGGACACTGGTACCGAGGGTGGACTACGCACGGATGTGGCACCAACGCATATAAGTACCTCAAGGACATCTCGTTTTGCGACGGCAAGCTTTATGGCCTTGCGTGCAACGGTGACCTGTTCAAGTTCGACATCGGCGTCGACAAATGCGGTGCTCCGGTCTTCACCTCACCTGTTCAGTTAATCATCGAAAGGCCCAAGGACATCTTGTATGAGTTTAAGTACAGCTTCTATACTAAATACATCTTCGAATTGCATGGGAAGCTGGCAATAGCCATGGAGTGCTCGACTCGGACGTACTGCCGTAGTCCTACATTTTATAGGGTGTTTGAGCTCCATGATGGTGGCACAACATCATCATGCAGATACACATGGTTAGAGCAGACAAGCTTGGACGACCACGCCTTGTTCTTGGGGCCAGCGTGCTGCAAGGCGGTGCAGGTGCCAGCAATGGACGGGCTCCAAGGAGGAGTGGAGAGGAACCACATCTACTATACTATTAAGCACTTTCATCACCCCAATGATAACTACTATCACAATGACCTAGATTGTCTGGAGAGGTTGGACCTTGGTAGCTACGCAGTGTACCGTAAGAAAAACAAAGGCGTGCATCATGGGGAAAGGATCATGTCATGGGGATACCACTACTTCGACCAGGATGGTAATAATGGTTGTATCTGGCTCCTGCCTCGCTTGTAAATCGTCATATTATATACTTATAAGAAGTCCGTCAGCACTATCTTAATTATCTCAACATGCAAGCATGCCACATCTACTATATCACTGAGCTCCCTAGGGATAGAAGTTCTCACAATCAATTGAGGTCTGTAATTGGAATTGGGCCAACCGATTTTCACAAAGTCAACAATTTCTTAAAACTCTCTCATTCAGCTATTTTATACTGTATACTATGCTTCTTAATTTTTAAAGCCTACAATTTTTCGAGGTCTTTAATTTTGAACTGGGTCTCCCGATTTTTATTGGGTCAACTTTTTTCAAGGAGCTCTCCCATTCAATTATTTAAATTCACTATGTTCCATAATTTTGAAGCTATTTCATTCGAATGAGGTATTCAATTTTGGATTTGATTAACGATTATGATCTGGCCAATGATTTTTCCAATCAATCAGGAACAACCGACCTATAAAAACATATCAACTGCACGCACCCTTCCACACCTAGAAAGAAGAAGTGACATCAAGTGATACTAAGCAGCAGTATAGTACATGCATTCACCGATGCAGATATTTTCCCATGTAAATATAGGTTCATTAGTGGATAACATAAAATCACACCACGAAGGCTCAAAATAACTGCAATATAAATAAACATAAAACACACTCCATCATCTCCACATCCATCAAATTAAATATTCCATAATTTTGAAAATATAAGGGCTATTAGTTTTTTTTGGCAAGTCATTTTTTAACTTTGACAAAGTTCAGAGAAAAAAATATTGACATCCACAATATTTTAAAAAAGAAAATTCGTTTCATGATGAATCTAATGACACCGATTTGATATTATGGATTTTGATATATTTATCTACAAATTTGATCAAACTTAAACAAGTTTGACTTTTCAAAAAATTAATATAGCTAATATTTTGGAGCACAGTGATTTTTTAAGAATCCCAACAACACAAACAACGCAGCAGAGTGCGATCAACTCTTATAGTCACCATACAATTACGAATGGGATAAACACACCTCCAGATGCAACCATGCATAGGAAAAGACCGACCACCAAATGCAACTATGCATGTAAAAATATTTTTCATTTTATTATTGTACTTATATTCAATAAATATTTTAGAAACATACATAATCAAATATAATATTTCATACGTATCTTTCACTTTGGTTCATTTGTTACTAATCTATATATTACACACAATCAAATCTAACTAACATATATTGAAACCGAATCCCGCAGCAACGTGCGGGGTATTATCTAGTTGATGCAACCAGTACGACCACCAATGATATAGTTTTTTTCTTTGCAGTTACAGTTCTCGGTTCTACATGGTTCATGTACAAAGGAAAACACGGTACGTCTTAATGGCCTGGCCTGGTTCGCTCGCCCCTGTGCAGCTCGCTGCTCTTGGCGGAGCGAGCCTCGAGTAGGTGGTCCCATTTTTCCGCCTTGGATATGTTGAAATGTAAAGAAAATAACAGATGGAACCTCACTTGTGATTCATGATATATGTGTTGATTTAATTAATAGTTTAATTAAAGGAAATCCCAGGTTTTCTAAACCGACATCCATGTGCGGTTTCCTCATCGAAGACATACTCTCTCTCTCTCTCTCCCTCCCTCCCTCTCTCTCTCTCATCCTAATGGATGCATCCTTTCGTTCTTGTCATTTGTAACCATCGCGCATGTGCAATGCATCCTTTCATTACAACTCCCTCCGTCCCAAAATAAGTGTCTCGACTTTGTACTAGCTCTAGTACAAATTTGTACTAAGGTCAAGACACTTATTTTGAGACAGGGGGAGTATATCTTTACACGTTATCACACACGACTCTCCGTCGAGAACACTAGGCCACTAAACTCGCCAGAGAAAGTCGGAAAAAACTTCAAAAAATAATACAATGGAGGAGGAATGTGTTTAGTGCATAGTGGATCTACTAGCACGATACTTTAGAAGATGAAGTATTTCCGGACACTCAAGAAGAGTAGTGGAAGTGTCATGACAATTGTTAGTCAAGACACTGTAATTTTTGGTTCTGGTCAAGCCACGATCACACTCCCTATGGTTACTACATTATTAATCTTGAAAGCTCTACCGTATCCAGATTCTACTCGTAACTTGCTGAGTTTTAAAGATATCCGCAAAAATGGTTTCCATGAGTTTTAAGGATATCCGCAAAAATGGTTTCCATGTGGAAACTAATGAAGAGAGTGTGGCTGAATGCCTACTCATAACTCGGCAAAAAGAATTTTGAAAGGAAATCCTTGAGAATTAGACTGAGAGTGCGTATAATCCATGGACTCAACATTAGGCATAAAGAACTCACATACTTATTGCAAAAATCTATTAGTCATCGAAACAAAGTAATACGCGCATGCTCCTAGGAGGATAGGTTTGTAGGAAAAGACCATTGCTCGTCCCCAAGCGCCACTCATAAGGAAGACAATCAAAAAATATCTCATGCTCCAACTTCGTTACATAACGATTCACCATACGTGCATGCTATGGGACTCACAAACCTTAACACAAGTATTTCTCAAATTCACAACTACTCACTAGCATGACTAATATCACCATCTTCATATCTCAAAACAATCATAAGGAATCAAACTTCTCATAGTATTCAATGCACTTTATATGAAAGTTTTTATTATATCCCTCTTGGATGCCTATCATATTAGGACTAAATTTATAACCAAAGAAAATTACCATGTTGTTTTAAAGACTCTCAAAATAATATAAGTGAAGCACAATAGTTCATAAATTTCTATAAAATAAAACCACCGTCGTGCTCTAGAAAGATATAAGTGAAGCACTAGAGCAAAATTGCCTAGCTCAAAAGATATAAGTGAAGCACATAGAGTATTCTAATAAATCATGATTCATGTGTGTCTCTCTAAAAACGTGTGTACAACAAGGATGATTGTGACAAACTAAAAAGCAAAGACTCAAATCATACAAGACGCTCCAAGCAAAACACATATCATGTGGTGAATAAAAATAGAGCCTCAAGTAAAGTTACTGATAGACGAAGACGAAAGAGGGGATGCCTTTCGGGGCATCCCCAAGCTTAGACTCTTCACTACTAGGGAAAAGCCTAGCAGCAGCGCGGGTTTTGGGCCTATTAGTAGCGCGGGGGGCGGCGCTACTAATAAGGCGCTACAGCTAACGTATAGCAGTAGCGCGGGTGCCACCCGCGCTACTACTACATCCTTTAGTAGTAGCATGGGTAAAAACCCGCGCTACTACTACCAGCGCGGGTTTTTTTTAATTTTTTCAAAAAAATATTTTGATTTTTTTCCCTAATTTTCAAAATTCAGAATTATTTTAACCTCAAATCTCTAATCACCCCTCATCGCTGCTCAATTTAATCTCTAATCACCCCTCATCATTCCAAATCATCTAACTTCCCGGACGGTCACCCATCCTCTCACTACTCCAGCCTGAGCACGCTTAACTTCCGGGTTCTATTCTCCCTCGTTTCTAAGTCTGCACTTGTTGTTTTCCTGACAATAGTAAGATGTCAATCCTATTAACCTCAGGAATTTAGCTTGAGCATGAAGTCACACATTTCACTATTTGAGTTTGAAACTATTGTTCTAAAAAATTAGTAACACTAATATTTCTTGAATAATTAGTTTGACCACAGTTTGGCCATAGTTTGACCGGATTTGACCAAAATTAAAAAAAACTAAAATAATTAATTAGTAACACTAATATTCTAGAATAATTAGTTTGACCATTGTTTGACCACAGTTTGACCACACAGTTTGAATTTTTTTCGATTTTTTCCACTCTAGATCTTAAAAGCCCCGTAACTTTTTTTCTGTTTGGTTTTTGAGGATTTTGAAAATGTTTAAATTTGGATGTAACTTTTCGAGTAGATGATTTTTCATATAAAAAACTTTTTCATCCGAGTTAGTATGCAAAAGTTATGCCCATTTTTACAAATTCTCGAGAGATTTTGCAAATAAAGTCAAAATTCATATTTGCAAATTTCCCCAACAACTAGACCACATATCACATGAGAAACTTATTTTCTTTTATTTTTTTGACATTTTCATCATTTTCTTTTATTTTTTTAAAACTGAAAAGGCGATCCAGGGGGGGTAGAGTTTGAAAATGGGACCTTTAATAGTAGCGCGGTTTTTTACCCCCTTGCTACTACTATGGCACCACTTAGTAGTAGCGAGGGCTAAAAACCAATGCTACTGCTATCAAACTTAGTAGTACCGAGGTTTTAAAAACCCACGCTACTACTATGGCATGTCCCGGGGGGCATGGTAGAGACCGCTTAGTAGTAGCGAGGGTTAAAAACCTGCGCTACTGCTATTAACTTAGTAGTAGCAGTAGCGAGGGTTTTTAACCCTCGCTACTAGTAACTTTCTGTGTATAGGCTTTTCCCTAGTGTGCTTGGTTGTCCTTGAATATTAACTTGGAGTGCCTTAGGCATCCCCAAGCTTAGGCTCTTGCCAGTCCTTATTTCATAGTCCATCAAATCCTTACCCAAAACTTGAAAACTTCACAACACAAAACTCAACACAAAATCTCATAAGATCCATTAGTATAAGAAAATAAATCACCACTTTTGGTACTGTTGTGAACTCATTCTTTATTTATATAGGTGTAATATCTACTGTATTCCAACTTTTACATGGTTCATACCCGCCGATACGAGCCATAGATTCATCAAAATAAGCAAACAACACATAGAAAACAGAATTTATCAAAATGAGAACAGTCTGTAGCAATCTGGATGTTCCAAATACTTCTATAACTCCAAAAATTCTGAAAACTTAGGATGACCTAAGAAATTTGTTTATTAGTCTTCTGCAAAAATAATCAACTCAAAAGAATGCTTATGTGAATTATGAAAATTACTTTCCTGGGCGCAGAAGTTTTTGTTTTTCAGCAAGATCAAGTCAACTATCACCGTAAGCTATCCCAAAGGTCTTGCTGGGCTCAAACACTAATTAAAACACAAAACCACATCTAACCAGAGGCTATATGAATTATTTATTGCAAAACAGAACCTAAAAAGTGAGAACAAGAATAAAATTGGGTTGCCTCCCAACAAGAGCTATTGTTTAACGCCCCAAGCTAGGCATAAAACACGAATAGATCTAGATGTTATCATCTTTGGCATGCAATCCATCAATTGTGCACTTATAATTCTTAGAAGATTCTGTTGTTTTACAAATGATCAAACTCCTCGGCAAGAAATCAAGAAATTCATTCGTGGCAATGAGTCCTTTAATAATATCAAAAGAATCGGGGTGAGTACTTACGGATTTGAGGTCTTCATTATCTTTACTAGAAGATTCACCCTTATCCTTAGGAACATAAATAAACTTGGAAATCTTAGTAGGAGGAAGATTTTGAGTAGTTTTGACGGAGGAAAAAGCGGAACCCAAGTTGTTAATAATATCTTCTAGTTTGCCTATTCTAGTAGAATCTTGATCTATCTTTTTGTTAACTAGGGGTTCTTTTTCCATAAGATTCTTTAAAGTAACTCCTACTTTAGATACATATTGAGTAATCTGATTATGAATCTCATCATCCAAATTTTCAATCAACTCAATGGTAGCAATCTTATTTTCAATAATATCAAGCCTTTGCATTACATGCTCCAAGGTTAAAACAGTTCCATTGACCAAAAGAGGTGATGGGCCTAACAAATCTATCATGGCATTGTAAGAATCACAAGTATGGCTATCCAAGAAATTCCCTCCAGCAATGGTATCTAGAAGATATCTATCCCAAGGTGTAACACCCACATAAAAATTGCGAAGAAGAACAGCAATGGGCTGCTTTTGAGTAGATCTATTTTGAGCATTGCAAATTCTATACCAAGCATATTTTAAGTTTTCTCCCTCCCTTTGTTTAAAATTGAGAACTTCGTTATCGGGAGTGCTAACAATGATAGGAGGACGGGCCATAGGAGCGAGAGAAGCACAGAAAAGGCAAATGAAGAAGATAAACGAAAGAGGGGCGAAGAAAAGGCAAATATTTTCGAAAATTGTTTTAGAAGTGGGGGAGAGGAAAGTGAGAGGCGAATGACGAATAATGTAATGCAAGGGATGAGAGTTTATGATGTGTACTTGGTATGTCTTGACTTGGCGTAGATCACCCTGGCAACGGCGCCAGAAATTCTTCCTGCTACTTCTTGAGCTTGCATTGGTTTTTCCTTTGAAAAGGAAAGGCTGATGCAACAAAGTAGAATAAGTATTTCCCTCAGTTTTGAAAACCAAGGTATCAATCCAGTAGGAGATAACGCACAAGTCGTCAAATACCTGCACAAACAAACACCAACTTGCACACAACGCAACAAGCTAGCTAGATGAATCACGCCAATCCCTTGTACTGCATGTTCCCTAATGCGAATCCATAACAATCCTATATAGATCAGCCATGGTCCGGAGACTACTAATCACTGAACCCAAAATTCTTTAAAAATTGGAGGAAAAATTAAAGAGCCATGTTGTGGGTGGACTTTTTCCTAACATACATGCTACAGTTGTTTGTGCATGTTGTTATTCTATGCACACTGATGAAAAGGGCTAGTAAATTTTACAGCATTCTGTGGCCTAACCAATTTTGTAATATCAAAACCATGGTATTTTGTACCTACAGGCAAAATTGCTATAGTTTTTGATACTTTGTTATAAAATACCTACTGTTTATATTGAATTTCTTCAATTGGTTTTATGCTAAACGCAACCATGTCAGCACAATTATTGCCATCGCTGCAAAGTTTTATTTAGTATGCCTAAGCTTTCAGTAGCGGGCGCTTCAGTAAGTAATGGCGGGCACGAACACACTGCTCGCCGCTGTCTACATTCTACTACTGGCGAGCAAACTCCACCGCTCGCCATGGATGACGCTCTACCAGTGGCGGGCACCCGCCCGCCACTGATGTGGTTATAGCAGTGACAGGAGGTCTGTGGCGGGCGCCACTTGGAGCCTTGCCTCCCACTTCTGGGCTTTTCCTACCCGCTACTGGTAGGCATGTAGTGCCTTCTTCATATGTGCACCCGTGGCATAAAGTGCCCTGAATAATGTGTCGCAGGGTCTAGTTCACAGCTACCCATTGCAACTTTCCTAGCGACTCCATGAACCTGCTGACAACTGCCATAGCATACGCAATGTCAGGTCGAGCGTTAACCAAATAACACAAGCAGCGATATTTGGTTGCATCTACTATGTGCCCACTGCTCTTTAGTTTCAGACAGTTTTCCATGGGTGTACTACATGGGTTGCTCTGCGCAATGATGCATCCTCCAAGATCATCCAAGCATAGCTCGATTGGTAGACTATGATCTCACCATTTCTTTGCCTCACTACGATGCCCCGAATAGTAACTGAATAGCCCAAGGTCACTCATCTAAAAGAGCTTCTTTATCTATTTCCTGGAATGGTCGATGGCGTCGTCGGTAGTGCCCCTGGTGATCAAATCATCAATGTACACACCGACAGGCAAGAAGTTGTCTTCATCTCCGCTTTGGAACAGAGCCTGATCTAACTAGCACCGCTCGAACCCAAAGTGAGGCTAGGGAAGCGTCCAACTTGGCTTTCCAAGCACGTAGTGCCTGCCAAAGTCCATACAACACCATCCTGAGCTTGAGTACTCTGTGTGTGTTTTGGTTGTCGATAAAACCTGCAGGCTGGTCTAGGTACACCTTCTAAAAATCACCGTTGAAGAAAGCCATGTGTACGTCCATGTGGTGCATTCATTGGGTCATGTATTTAGACTGGCCAAGCCAAATCATAGAACTCATTGGGCCATGTTAAATAAAAAGCATCCGACATTTAGGACATACCCCAGTAACAACAGAAAGTACCTCAGCACACATAAAGCACCTTTTGAGAAACCATCTCTTATATGATCAAGTTGTTGTCTTTGCTTCTAGATGCGATTACAAGTGGGAGAAAATATTTGTGGGAGGGGAAGGTGATGGAGGAACACAATAATTTATACTAATTTCTTTTACCTGTTGATACTCATTTATTGTATGTTAGTCTTTTTTGTAATTAATGCAAAATTCTAAAGAAGTAGCTATTTTATATTGTTTATTTAGCATAATTAACCGCTAAACAAATTCTCCCAAATACATTATAGTGAGATTTGTTAAATAGTTGTAATGTGTATATAACATTAAAATATAAATTATTTTTGTACTAAATTTCAGTTGTATTTGGTGACACATATTTTCTTGAATTAATTTTTGTCAATTGCATAAACTATAGAGTAGATATCTATAAATCATACGATCTAGTAGATATGTTAATCAAAGTTTTAAGAATATTTCTAGAAAGTTCTAGCTTGTAAATTGAACCATTCATGCAATTCTTTACCAATTTTTTGTAGTCAATTGTGTCTTGCAAGGTTCAGAACATGTTGTCAATGAGTCTATGTTATATACTTGGTACGAAAATAGCAACGCTAATAGTAGTCACCGAGGAATAAAAAATGCACATGATATTATAGTCTTCTATAAGTAAAGTTTTGATTATTCGATATGCTCACCTGCATTTGCTCTAACGTAAACTCTTGGATGTGATAATGCTATTTTTTGTTAAAGATACATTTTGTTTGAGTGGTGCAGCAGAGTATTAGAGACGTGTGAATAAGGTGAAACAACTAGTCACACATGGTGAAATCTCCATAACGTTGTATATATAGCACTAACAAAATGAGACACATTGTGGGTCAAAGTATAACCACCCCACTAGTTACCGTGCAATGGTTGCTACTTGGAGTGTTCACCACTTTACATAACTAGAAAAATGACTTCATGTTAGAAATAGCGGCGAAAAGTATATTCCTTTCACCCAATTGTTGCTCAGTCTAGATTTGACATCTAAAATCGAATAATATTATGTCATGCTCTTAGTCTTAATGGCTAGTTAATATGAGGGTCGACCCATCACCTCTCACACTCGAAACCTCGAAAGGAGAAACAAAAGGCATCAGATACCAAAAAGCAAAGAAAGAAGACGCAATCAAAGAAATGAAACTATGGGACAGAAAACTTGATCAAACTTTTGATGATCTTGCAAAGCTTTAGCTAAAAAAACATTCGAGGAGCCCTCACCTAAAAAACAAAATCCTTGTCCAAAGTTTATGTACATTTTTAGCAGTGATTTTGTTTTTCTGGTGAGTGCTCCGTGAAGGTTATTTCTTGATGAAACTTCGCAAGAACATGAAATCTTTGATCATCTTTGATCCCTGAAAGTTTCAAATATTTATGATTTTTTTTTGAAAATTATGAATGTACTATTCATGAGGGTGTAGGGTCACCCGGGTGCTGTTACACCTTTCTCAGGAGACAGGATTTTCAGCACCCGGGTATGAGTGGCTGAACCTGGTTAAACCATTGCCCCTACACACTCTATAAACAGTAAATTTAAAACAAATTCATAAATAATCAAAAAAATCTGAAACTTTGGGACATCAAACTTGATCAAACTTTTGATGATCTTGCAAAGTTTTAGCTAAAAAAACATTCAAGGAACCCTTACCTAAAAAAACGAAACAATTGTTCAAAGTTTATCTACATTTTTGAGGAGTGATTTTTTTGATGTTAGCTCCACGAAGGTTATTTCTTGGTCGGACCATTGTCCCAGTGGTAACGTTGGCCCATTTCCATCAATGGAAATGCTCAGGGACTTTGAGTGCCAATACATCATTGCATTACAGCCGCTGATCCCCTCGAAAAAGAATACATCCGGTGATTGAAAACAAGCAAGGATTTAAGCATCAACACATCTAGGAGTAGCTAGCTACACTGGTTTTTTGTGAATCACGGTTTTCTAATCTTATTGGTATATTTTGTCTTTCCTGGGTCCTGGCCCTATCTGCATATGTGACGACTCTTTCTCCGCTACACACTGTGAGCCTGTGACCCCCCAAAAAAAAACTTTGTTCAATTCTTTTCACCGTCCCGGCCGGCCTAGATATATAACTCTACTGCAACCTCGCCTAACCCGGCCGGCAATCATTCTTGTTTGTAGTACTTGTTACTTAGTTATTAGGGCTTCCGTGTATAGGTGCATGTTAATTGTATACGCAAGTTTCCAGATGTTAACTAAGGACCTTCCACGTCATGCTTGTTATATTCATATGTGCTAGGTACGTATATTTTATACGTCGGACTAAGAGTGGGGATCGTCATTGAGTAATGTATTTCCAAGGAGGGCCAGATCAATCATATGGGCTGCTGCCTCTACTTGGTCTCTTAGCTCATCGAATTTGGTAAATACGGACCACTCACACATCATTTATTTTATAAAGGACATCTTCAATTGATATATGGGGTTGATACAACTTGACTGATCAAATGCCCGTCCTCTGCAAAACAACATGCACATCCATTGCGTCCAGAAATAAAAACATGTTGTGACATCTCACAACTTGTGTCATTACCTACAATTGGGCGCTAATGAGTATGAACTTTGTGAGCGGGCCATCACTAGTCCATGCCAACTGGTAAAAGTGGCTCGCCATCCAACCCACTACATCCTATTACTGGTATGTGGTAGACAAGAGGTCAATTGTGTGGACAATATGCATGGCGCGCAAGGGCGGAATCATCATCTGAATACGATGTGTTGAAGTGGTTGCGATACGTCGAACAACAAGTAAAAAATAGTCAATACAATACAATACAATGCTAGTGCGATGTAGCGTCAGCGATGTCTCGTCTGTTATGTAATGTGAATATATAGACCCCTTTCAGCAAGTTGCAGGGATGCTAATTATCTAAGCTATTTTCTTGTCAATATTAAGCTAATTAAAAAGATGATGTCGGTATACACTTGTATTAGATCTAGCTAGTCAATTTCAGTCCCTAGTGGAGAGCAACACTTACAAACTATTGTTGATAAGGATTCAAATCGATTATACAAAGGCGCGGTGGTGCAAGGTCGTTGTTCTTCTTTCTCAATTTCTTATTGTCTGACCAATGAACACTTCTTTGATGTACTAATTTAAGAGTATTTGTTCCTCCATAGTAAATTATGCTCACACGCCATAGCTTTCCTCTGCCATGTATATATTGTACCTCGATCGCTCTATGATCCTACAGCAAGGAGGTTAAGTGACATGAGTAAGACCTTAGCTTATTCACAATTTAGCCTCCTCAATTTCTTCGATGAAGACATGAATTCATCATCTCAAAGCTAGCACAGGTAAAGACGTTATATCTACATACGTAAATTTCAAAGTTTTTTGTTCTTATTTTCTAGTTCTACATGCTTAGGTTGTGCCTTCATATTTTTAAGAGAGTTGTGTGACTTACAAAAAATAAAACAAATGGAAAGCATCACAATCCTCGGCCTCTACAACAGAGGTTTGCATGAAATAAGATATGATGGTCCAGCATCACAATATTTTCCAATTAATAAGACAAAAGAATATTAGTACAAGTTGTCTAGTAAGCATCACCAACTTTGAGGATTTTAAGTAGAGATTCTGCTAGAATTGGATTTGAACTAATCTAAGTACAAGTCTATTTCAAGCAACTGTATGTAGTTCTTATCTATCAATGCAAATTCACAGGGAAAGAAGGAAATTGCATTCATGTGAAATGTTGTTGGATCTGGAGAGCGAACATTGATATCTAGCCTGCTGCCTACGTACTAAGGTTGGTTATCTTTAGTTAATCCGGTCTATAGCGCATGTGCCATCTTGTCTACCATGTAATAGTAGCTACATCCTTTATTTATAGTCCATGCCTGTAAACAAAACATAAAGTGAATCAACTCTATATATAGCTTTAGCAAACTATGTTTCACTCTTGTCTCATCGTTTCGTAACGTGGCTGACGTATTGCTTGTAAAAAGAAAATTGAAAACGCTTTGAAGGAGAAACGTAAAGGGCAGATGAGAAACCCTCTCCCATAAAGAAATTGCCGATAATATATTTTCATTGGTTTCACTGAAACCCTCTCCCATAATATATTTTCATTGGTTTCACTCATTTCAGAAAACCAAAGAAAAGGGTGCCGACGACATTGAAGCTTCCTTTTCTTTGGTTCGATATCTTGAAACAAATAATATATTTTCATTGGTTTCACTCATTTCAGAAAACCAAAGAAAAGGAAGCTTCAATGTCGTCGGCACCCTTGACCTATGTAACCCCCAGCTTTGCACCCTTCACCTATGCAATCTCGAGCTCTACACCCTCGACCTATGCAACTTCGGGCCTAGCACCAGAGGTTTATTTTTTGTGAATATACAATGTTCTTTTGTTTTAGTAATTTCCAACACTCCAATTATTATTATAAATATTTTGTTTCCATGTCTTTTTATTTTAATATTATTATTAACATTTTTCTTATTATAAATTTACCGTTTCCAAATTTGTTAATTCCATTTTTTTATTTTTTATTTTGTGATGAATGAATTGCCATTACGCCATACAAATGCCACATCATAGGCCCAATGGCACGATGCTCACTTATGTTTTAAAAAGTAGAAATAATATAGAAAATCCATATTATTTAATAACATTTAATTATTACTATAAATCTGTTTCATAATGGAGAAAATCATGTGTGAAAAATATAATTTTTTACGTAAATGTATAAATTATGTATAACAATTATTTATCTCATATTTAAAATATATTATTTTACACGAAAACAAATCTATATTATTATAAAGTTCATATACTTCAAAAAATATTCATGTGTGTCAGAATATATGTTCACATAGTTTTAAAAGGGCTTAAATATTTTTCTCCTCAACAAATAAAACATAAAATGAAAGAAGGAAAAGGGAAAGCAAAACTGTAAAAGAAAAGGTGAACCCAAAAATAGTAGAAAAAGAAGCCAATTTTTTTGGAGAGCTGTCCGCCTCTATGGGGCCTCCACCAATCCAGTCTTTCTTTATTGAGTACATGTGTAACTTTTTCACAAGATCAACGTAATCTTTCCACTAGATCCATGGATTCAACCTTCTTCCTATCAGCGGAAATTCCTGTTCTTCACTTATAGCGATAATTGTCGCTATAATGTACACCATAGAAAGCATGGCACATTTCTTCGTATTACCCCTTCTAGTGGCATGGACATTTTTTATTGTAGGGACGAGCTACAAAGGAGAAATATTCAAGGCTTGTACCATTGGAGATCACCAAACGGAGAACTAATAACATATGACCATCACCACTCAGAATCTTCCTCCGCAACCCCAACTTCACATCAGCGAACAATCCAAGAAAATCATGCGGATAAGCCGAAGAGCTGCCTGCCACAACTTTTGTTGCGACACCGACATTGTTCACCCTGTCATCATTGTCGCGTCTTCCCTGGCAGACCTTCACCATCCTCATGCATCGACTGGTCCCTCCAACCGCTGAGAACTCAAAACCGACGGAAAAAACAATGTTGTCCATCAATTCCAAGAAGATATGAGGATTTCCTGTGAGTTGTCCTAGAGGAAGATCGAGCACCATGCCTTGATAACGTCTTCAGGCAGAAACTGGCACCAAGACATGTTCATGTCGCCTGCCTGTGCCATCAGCCAAAAGTAGAGATTTCAACCCAGTGCAGCGTCACACTCCGTCTGCCAAAGCCTTGACACCGATCGAGCCATCAAACTACCACATGCAACATCCCTTAGCCACCTAAACATATCATCAGACAAACCCATCCCAAGGCCATCAATCATCGAGCACACAAGAGTCAGTTCTGGAGGTAGGAACTCCTAGCTCTAAGCTCTCTCAAGACCACAACCTTACTTTGTGCGCCCTACAGCCAACCAGAGCAATTCCACAAGGAGGACGGCGACAAGATGGGTCTCAAGCCACACAACTGGGGTCTGACGGGAAAGAATCATGACATGACGCGACTAGCGCATCTCGGTCAGCTATCACTTTGCATCAGCATCACGTTGCGAGCATGACCATTGCAACCACACCCAAGCACATGTCGCCCGAACCACGATAGGGCCGCATTAGTTTTGCTCAGCGATGCCCGCCTACAACAACGATGTGAGAGGGGTGAGGAAGCTAGTACTTGGGGGCGCCACAGTGTTGTTGGGAGAGTAGCATGAGAGCTAGAGGGAAAAGTTCCACAATTTACTTTCCTGAAACAAACATGCACTCATAAACATGTTTTTTTTAAATGCCCTAAGCCATATATCAAATATCACATGTCTTTCCAAATACACACATACAAAAAATATAAAATTACAATCAAATACATGGGGTTGTCGAATTCTTCTTCCTCCTAAATCCACGGACGCCGCATCATGAGCATAGCTTGATGCTGGCTCTAGGCCTCCACCGAAGTGCGGCAAACATTTATGAACTCAGGAGCTTGTAGAAGAAGCTGCCAAAGAGTTGTTGATGCAGACCTGAAGACGCTGGTGACTACAATTTGCGAAGCAAATCATGACTCTGGAAAGAGGAATGCCAATAAGGGCATGTAGAAACTTGGAAGACCATGAAAGCCGACCGAATCCGGGTATATTCACCAGAAACCTAAACCGACCGGGTCTGGATGAACCGATGGAGACATGGCTCAGCACGCCCTTCATCGGCGATATTCATACAAATAGAATGGAGAAAGGGAAGGGAGAATATTGTTCCTACATTGGTAACATCGCCGCCCAAACCAAACATGAAGACTCCCTAAATAAAAGCTGAAATAAATCCTCCATACCGCTACACGGCAGTTCCGGTCATGATGTCGAGCTCGCATCTGTCTAGAATCAGGCGCCGATGCCCTCATCTCCCGAGACCTAGCCTGGCCAGGTCGCTATTGAAGATCGCTATACGGGATCCCTCTGGCTGCATCCAACTCACTAATGCCCCCCGTCGAGCACCTCCTGGCGCATATCACTTGAACACGCATCTCATTCACCAAACCTCCACAGCGGTCCGCCCATGAACAGTATCTTGCCGCCTGCGCCAGATCCACGCGTGCTTGGCCCGGCGACGTGCCTAGGCAACAGTGAGAGGGGGAGAAGATGGGTGGTGGCAGGTCTCCTCGCAACCGCCTCTCTCAAGAAGCAGTGTTCCATAGTTGGTCATAATCATGTAAACTACGACATATATAATATCCCACACTTTGCAACATATTTCAATGAGGTTTGGCACACGGAACACAAATCTTTGGGCAATACATTGGGTCTATTTTATTTTATTATTTGTGCAATATTTGTTCAATATAAGTAGCATATCGGAATGAGTGTTTTCTCATACATAATTGTATGTTGAGGTGGACATATTTCAAGTACTGTTACATGTTTAGATGAGTCCTCTTCCATGTTTGATTACATACTGAATGTCATATTTCCATGGTGAGAGAAACATATTACGGGGAGTATCTATCTCGTTATACAAAACGCTGACGGAACAACTCATTTAATCTAGGTCCGGGGAGCTGGTACACAGGAATCTGAGGATGTGACCTAGCGATTCGATCTTTTGAGAGGTGATTACGAAGTACTCCCTCCGTAAACTAATATAAGAGCGTTTAGAATACTAAAATAGTGATCTAAACGCTTTTATATTAGTTTACAGAGGGAGTATTCATCAACACGCTTCGTGGGAAGCTCGCGGATCACAAGGACCCCGAGCCCGAGGTCATCCGCGGAGGACGCCATGTTCTCGGCAGGCAAAATTCTCGCTTGTTTGCGCCAAGGAGGTGGATGAAAATCACGTTAGTGGCTGACAGCGAGGGTGCAACAACAACCCTTGCCGTTCGTGGTGATAATGTGTACCTTATTGGCTTTCAGGGCAAACACGAAAGGTGGTATGAGTTTGGATTTAAACCATGCACGAAAAGATGCAACAAGCAAGCAAGCTCATTTAAACCATGCGGAAGAGAATGCAACCGGCCAATCAGCCGCTGTGTCACGCCCGCACACAATAAAGCTCGGGAACTATGTACGAAAGGAGTATCTTTTTAGAGTGCGATGGTAACTATGCTGCCTTACTCTGTGGTAACATCTGGGATGAATTCCTCAAGATAGAGCTAGTCAAGGAATCAGCAATAAAAGCGGTGGGCATTCTCTCGAGATACAATAAACGGGAATTGGTGCGCCTAATTCTCATTTTCTGCAAGGCAACAAGGATGACCCAGAAGAGAAATGTTGTTGTTGCAGATCGCCGGCTGGAGCGTGAGCGAAAGGGTCAGAGAGAGAGAGAGAGATGGATGACCCAGAAGAGAAATGTCGTATCAGACGGGATCAGGCAAAATACGTCTGGTGCTGGGGTTATGCGTCCCAGGGGTTGCTGGAGTGGGTAACAAATCTTTATGGAAAGTGGGGACGAAATAAAACTAGAAGCTAGTATAATGAAATATGCCAACAAAGACCCGAGTTAAAAATATATTTAAAGCATAAAGCTGGCAACACCGACGCGTGTCTTCGTCTAGGACGTGCCACCGGGCTTGGCAAACCCGACGCAACGCCTCGTCAAAAAACGTCTTCTTCCCGACGCACCACTACTTCGACACCACTGCGCCTATGACTAACTCGGCGCCTCCTTGCGTCCGCGGCTCCACGTCGACTAATCGACACCTGCTACCCCGAGTCGATATCTACAACGACATTCGTCGCACGGCTACCTCGACCACGGCTATACCACCCTATGCTCTCGGCTACCTCGACAACGGAACAAAGGGCTATCACCTTGATTGAGTAACCTCGTCGATTTCCACTCTAGCCACGACTTCCGCGATGCATCGACCGTTACGACTGTGGGGGGAGTCTGCCGGCTTGCCT